>NC_090731.1:141381581-141389081 GCF_036898095.1 Palaemon carinicauda
AGTTGTGAACGAACCTTCGGAGATTGTTAATGAATATACGTACTTACGACAGTAAGTGTTCCCCCAGGACACGAGACCGGAATTAAAAGATAGGATAAGCATGGTATAAAGAGCATTTGGTAAACCAAATGAGATTATAAAAATTAAGATGCCACTTTCTCTAAAAATAAATAATTAAAGAAATGGTCCTACTAGTATTAACGTATTCATCAGAAACATAGAGCCTTACTAAAGCTTAGATCATAAGCTTATGTAAATTCTGATGCTTCTATTATTATTTTGTAAATTTCATAATCTCAAGAGTATCTTAGATGGCGAAAAAATCCACAATGTTTTGTAAAAGTATATTAAAAATGTACAAAACGAGAGCTATAAAGAACTATTCTAGGTGAATTCATCTAAAACAATTCATCTACAAATAGTTTGTCTACAACAATTCATCTACATAAATAACATTATCTCCAAAAATGGGAGATGCTGAGAGAGCAATTACCAGTAAACAAGCACTTTGAAGGCTTTTTTTTCATAATTACTTGAATACCACTACAGTGCGGTTTTTCTTTCTTATTAAGAACAATAACTGTCAACAACAACATGCTTAAGGGTTTTTTGAGGCTGTTACCAGTAAACAAGAACTTATAAAAAATTTCCTAATGACTAAACTACCACTACTTGGCAATTTTCGTTTCTTATTGAGAACAATAACTATCGGTAACAACATTCTTCAGTTGTTTTCGAGGTTTTGCTATATGTTAGAATTCCAAAAGAAAACCAGATAAGATAACAGTATTTCCAAACCCATACGAGGTCTCTACAATACATAGAAATAGAAAAGGGACGAATGAAATTAGTTTATAATGGATATTTATTCTATAATAATAGAACGAATGGAGACAAAATATATTGGAACTGTAATAAATATCACAAAATTAAGTCCAGTGCTCGTGTAACAACATTACAGGAAGAAGTTATCAGTTCTACAAACGAACATAATCACACGATAGATGTTGAGGAGATTAAAGCAAAAGAAACTTAAGAAAATATAGCAGAGAACAAAAAGTACTAATGAAGCACCACAATCAATAATATCTAGTGCCTTCGAAGACTGTAGTGAAGCATTTTTGTCTAGAATCCCGTTGATGCAAAGTTTTAAAAGGACATTGCGCTCTTTAAAGCTACAAAATAATGCAGTTCCAGCCTTACCAAGGAATTGTAATGAATTATTTTTTCCCCAGACGAATATACAAAATCCCTCAAAGGTGAGACATTCTTAACATATGATTCAGGTCAAAGTGATAAACGAATGCTAATTTTTGCTGGTAAACGCAACCTTGATATACTTTCAAGAAGTAATCAACAGTTTGCCGATGGTACATTTAAGACTGTTCCATTGTTGTTTCACCAATTGTATGCTTTGCATGAGTTAAGAGAAAAAGCTTCATTACCACTGGTATTTGTGTTACTACCCAACAATTTGTTCTTAAAGGGTTTTTTTTTCTTTTTTCTTTTTTTGTACTTTAAAATGCCATTTTTGAATACTTTATATTGTAATTTTTATCCAAATATGTCCAAAACGTTCCTTTATGTTTTCCATCTTTTCAGCTTACAGTAAAAATATTGTAATTTTTATCAAAATATATCTAAACTAAGTATAAATATTGTATTTTTTCTATATATATCTAAACATAAGAGTTCCTTGCCTAATATACATTTATCATAAACTTGTAGATGAATTGTTTCCAAGATGAATTGGTGTTGCAGACGAATTCGACGGATACAATGAAGATTATATTTACTTTTACTTTTACCATATATATATATATATATATATATATATATATATATATATATATATGTATTATATTATATATATTATATATATGTAATATATATATATATATTATATATATACTATATATATGTGTATATATATTATATATATATATATATATATATATATATATATATATATATATATATATGTGTGTGTGTGTGTGTGTGTGTGTATGTGTGTTTGAAAATAAATACTAAAAACGGTTATTAGCTCAAAAATAATTGCTTCGTAACCTTTGTTGGTAATTATTCTTATATATTATAGGTTAGAATGAAAAGGAAAAATACTAAAATACTTTCATTGTGCACTTCACGCGCATATTTTCACTTATACGTCACTGTCTATTTTTTTTTTTAACCATAACCTTTATTCTTGCCAGTAGGGACAGACTATTATCCCTTGTAGAGATACAATTTATGTTCTAATAAAAGTTGAAGGATAATTCATAAAACCACTTTCTTATATGAGGATGCTGTATAGTTTTTTTCTTACATGATTATAAATGAAACTGGAAAGATCAAATGAGTTACTAAGTCGGAAAAAGAAGCTTTAAAAGTATAAGCGACTCTTTTAATGTTCCAAAAGCAAAATAATCATATTCATGATACCATAAATTACTGTGGGAACCGAAAACAATGAAAATTCTGGTTTATGCTCATTACCAAGAGAGATTCTGCCACGCTGAGTCATGATCTAATTTCCTTTGGATTCATTAAGGGCTTTCAATCATCTCTCTCTCTCTCTCTCTCTCTCTCTCTCTCTCTCTCTCTCTCTCTCTCTCTCTCTCTCTCTCTCTCTCTCTCTCTCTCTCTCTCTCTCTTATACATTTGAAAGGAATTTGGCAATGGTATTCTTTTTTCTTTTGATGTGTTGCATTTCACTGATTTCCTGTTGTCTTGCGTTCACTTATCCTTTTTTTTATTTAGAATCTACATACATTATACATTTTCATCTTTTACAATCTTACATTTTGCATATACCATTGAATTATGTATATATATATATGTGTGTATATATATATATATATATATATATATATATATATATATATATGTGTGTGTGTGTGTGTGTGTATATATATATATATATGTGTGTGTGTGTGTGTTCACTTTTATGGCATGAAAACCGATTCCATACACTACATTCACTTTTATCATGTCACCTGTTATGAGTTATTTTATTTTTATTTTTTTGCACCGATTACACTTCAATAGCTAAGATTTACGTAAACAAGGTATAATTTTTCATTTTAAAATTCAGTAAGATACATCATCAATTAAATGTCTATCATGTTCACTTCTCTGTAATGAAAACCTATTGCATACACTACACTCACTTCATGACTGCTGTTGTAACAAAAAAGAATTATCATTTTTACAATTGAATAACAACAATTTGCATAAGAAACAAGAACTATTATCGTTCTTAAATTGAGTATGAAACGTAATGCATACACTATGTTCACTTTATCACGTCCACTGGTGTTGCAGGAAAACGTCTGTTTGCATTATTTAAACGTAAGTAGCTTTATTTATATATGATTTTTTAAAAGGTCAATTAAATCACTGTATATTTGACACCACCTTCCATCTCACTTGCTGAGAGAAGTGCACTTGAGAGCAGCTTTGTAGCATTTCCAGTGTCCACCACAACGTTTCTTGCACCCTCATCAAAGGAGTTCTCGACAGATATCAGTAGCTCTCGGCAATATTGTCCTGACAGGTTCCCATTTCCATGTGGATCTTCGCTTCCACCCCCATTTTTTGGGGTGATGGTTGTGTTTCTTCATTGTCAAACATTCGATTCTAGCGGTCGACATGGTACACTACTCTCTTCACATGCTGCAGAAGGGTTGCTTGAATAGGTGGGATGTGTTTAAGATATCTTCTTTTCTGGCCTCATTCACTTGAACAAGACTGCAGGTGTGGTCATAGAGTAATGCAACAAAGTGTTCCAGTGACTGAAACCACTGGTCTTTGGATTGTTGGATAGTCGTTAAGGAACAGAATGCTTCAGTCATATTTCTAAATACTTTCGAGATCTCCCAGCAGATTTTCTTTCCTCTCGTTGAAAGAAGACACTGTATCACAACCAGTGAAAGCACTTGTCGTCTCATGGGCAGCCAAGTATTGAAAATTCTCAATTGTACCAAAAGCAACCCATAATTTAAAAATTGCAATCCTTTGAGCTGGCATAATTGCTAGAACTAGCGTCCATTATCAGAATTTTTATTTTGCTGTATCCCTATTTTACAGAATCAAACACTTGAAGCATAATTCGAGTGCCAAACCCCCTCATTGGTACGTAGATCTAAGTAAATTATATTTCATGGCAATTTACAGAGGACGTCCTCGTTGTGTGTGCTGATGATCTAGGACTCAGTTTCTAACAGATTGCTTGTGTAGCAAGGAAGGCATACAGTTTTTCTTTGTTCTCATCTACAATTCTTGCCAGTTTCCATGAACTTTACTGGTTGTCTCTACACGTCTCATGGTGCAGTGCCCTTTCCCCTCTTAGCTCAGGTTTATGATTATAGGCTTAGTTGTTTATAGGTACACCACGTGACATCAATTCTCTTATCAGATAATTATGTGAAGCTGTAGTACACTTCAAGAACTCTACCAGATCAGATTTTGTCACGAGTTTCTGCCAATTTGTGAAATGGGTGGTGAATATACTTGATTTTCAAGCAGGAAAAAAGTTGTTTCAATAGCGTGTATTTGAGAGGCTTCATACAGCCTTGAGAACAGAGAGCAGTCATTTTCAGGGACACTTGCACTTGTGCTTTGGATTTTTCTAGGACAGGTCACTGTTTTACCTTCCTCATTGTGTCAATGACAGCTGGATTAGCAATGTCACGGCTATCTAATGTAAGTAATTGATTACTACTGTCACAAAAAAGAATTACCCATGGTTTAAATTACCTCTTTTAGGGATATGACATCTTTCTAAAATGCCTGCTGGGTATGCATGTTGTATTTATGGTGCCAGAAATTTGTCTTCTTGTTATAATCCAGACATAATTCAATCTTGAATTAGCCATGCCTCTTCTGGGCCACAACCATCCGCCTTTGCAGAGATGATGGATTCTCAGTAAGCTCTACTGCTCCACCCTCACTTTTCATGGCTGTGTTGTTTTGTTCATATACCTGATCTACGACCATAGGAGAGATTGGACTTGGTGTCTTTTTAACTATGAAGTTTATAGGGAAAAAACTTGTGTATGTACATTTGGGTGGTAGTCTGTAAGTATCACCATCTCTCAAGTGTACTGGAAATCACCTTGATTAGTTGGTGTGATCCAAGGCAAAGAATCATGGCGTAAGCATGGTAAGGGCTTCAGTGTTTAACAAGAAGTCTGCCTCACAAACGGCCGAGATATAGAGCATCAGCAGCATTTCTAGTTGTAGTACCAAGCTAAGAAATTATTTGTTTCAACTTTTTGCTTGCACCAGTCTTTGAAAGACAGTGCCATTTTTGTTTATACAGATAATGTATTGAGAGTATGCCTTGGAAAGGAAAAATATTATATTGGCAATTGTATGGTGAGTGCGCATTCTCCTCACCATAGTTTGTTGGCAATACCCATTGATTTCACTTTGCTATCGCATACAGAGGTTGATTTATTGTAATGATAAGCACTTGCATTGGGTTGGAGGCATTAACTGGTGTTTAAATTACTTCTATTGAGTGCTGAATCATGCTTCTGAATGGGCAGATCCATAAAAATGAGGTAGCAAAGAGGAAGCGACCACACTTTTCTACTACTCGTACATTGGTATGTCAAATGTCTAAGATATATTTTGAAATAAAAACATCACAATCAATAATCCATATTACGGGTTAGTGCATTTATATGTTGTAAACAAGTTTTAACATGCTTGGTGAGCTATAAGAGAGTTCATGCTTCAAGGAACCAAAATATTCAGAATGCCAACACATGCATGTGGGTGCAGCAGCCTTATCTGAGATGCCCGTATAGCTAAATATAGTTCTAATAGCATCCCATAATAGTGTGCAAATTCTCATGCTTTTATGATAAAAGGCACAATTCGGCTGAAAATGTTACCTATCGGCTGTACTATGTCTGGTTAAAAACATCTAAGCGGGATGCTTAATTAGAGAGGATTTTACTAATATTTTACTAATATTGAATTAACTGAGAATTATTTTTAAAAAAATTAGCACATAAATTAACCCTAAGGAAAGACAAACCCATTGGCCTTTCTTTCTCAACGGCATCTGGATCACTAATTCAGTCAATCATATGGAAAAGGATTCTCTTTTGAAACAATGGGTGTAGTTTAAAGCAAATCAAGCGTATGATAAAAATGAGTGAAGTCTACGTAATGACAAATAAACACAGTGATTAAATTTCAATTAGCTTGCTAGTAATAATGTTGTTTATATTCTTGTTTTGCTTTCTTGAATTTTGTTTATATGTTACTACTTGAGCAAAGATATGTAATATATATTGATACATGATACATCTATTTAATTTTGAACAAAAAGTTTCGAGATGATATGCTTTTCAATTCCCATAGATATAATTAATGTCACTCGTTCTGTTCTTTAAACCCAAGCTTCAGCTTCTGGAAGGAATTTAGGTTATTGGATCGTTTTAAGTAACTATGTCTCCATTTGGCAGAATCTCTGTATGAGCCTAGTTACGCTGCAAGTAGCTGCTACTCTTTTTACCTAATCTTTATATATTTCAAATGATTTCCATTCACTTTTTTCGCACCTTTCACAGATATGACTTCAAACTAAGCTTGGTTTCCTATTGACGAAATTTTATCATTCTGATCCCTTTTTTGAGAAACGATAAATGTAAGACCATGGAGAAATCCTAAGTGCTGTGGTTTATTTCTTTTTTATAAATTGGTTCATATTTGACACATTAGCTAGATGATAAATATTTCTAATGCTAATGAATTTTTACTATGAACTCGCCACACACACACATTGTGCACACGCACATCATATATAACACACACACACACACACACACACATATATATATATATATATATATATATATATATAATATGTAGTTGAGTGGTACCTATACTTATGAGATTAATTCATTGCGGAGGCGAGCTTGTATCTCCATTTGCTCGTATATCAAATCAATTTTCTCCATTAAAAATACTGAAAATACCCTTAATCCATTCCAACCCTCAAATAACACGCCATATTGTTATGTTTCATGTTATTGAATAAGGAAAATGCCTTTATAAGTAACAAATATTGTATAAAAACATAATTGAAGGAGTATGTAAAGATATATAAAGGTTTAGTATAGTGTACTTGCATTGTATATGAGACTACTTGAGCTAATGAAGATGCTGGCGAAGAGGGAAGATGAGTATATCAATACATAACACCACATATGTAACCCAAACATTAAATGCTACTTTTTAAATGTATTACTTTTATTTATTTGTATTTCTTATTTCATCATTTTCTTTTATGAACAGATGTTTGGAGCTTCAAAATTATCTTTACACTTTTGGCTGGTATTATATCCTTGAGAGATTCTTTGTGCTTTAAAATTATGTAGATTGTAGACGTTGAACATCATCATCCTCCTCTCTGCACAGTCACTAGTATTTTAACTTCTTAGGAGGTATGGTTAAAAGAAAGCTAAAATAAGAAATTCTCAC
>NC_090731.1:141391581-141406581 GCF_036898095.1 Palaemon carinicauda
GATATATATATATATATATATATATATATATATATATATATATATATATATATATATATGTGTGTGTGTGTGTATGTGTGTGTGTTTGTAATTGTATTTATATATTACAGCCAGAAAATTTGTCTTTATTATTTAGGCAAGGTACCAAATAAAAGAAAAATAAAGACTAATATAAAAGATTGCAAAAATACAAACAACAGAAGAAGTAAAGGAAATCATGGGAACAAATCATATAACCTTTGTGGTAAGACATACGATCCTTAAAAATCTGGAATAAATTTCGACCCTCTCATCTTCTTTACAGTTCTCTGATGGGACCAATAATGATCTACAAGACTTTTGTCGTTAAAATATGCATGAGGGAACTTTTCATCGTTATTGACTTTGAGTACGTTAATAGTGGAAAGCCTCAGTGGAACTTGGATGAAATGGCAGTACGAATACAGCAAAGGAAATGTATTTATATCGATAGATAGGTAGATGTGTAGGTTTTTAGTATAAAGAGATTATTCTGCTTTTGTTCAACCTATATCGTTTTGTTATTTTTTGTATTTATATCAGTAATATCCTTCTTTTAACGATATTGTTTTCAATAGCGTTGAGTTTAATTTACCATACTTTTGCTCCTTTTACCAGAGTTTCTTTATTGGCTTTTGTAACTTTTTGAGTTTTCACAAAATTGTATTTGAAATGCTGATACCAATACTACTACTACTACCACTACTACCACTACTACCACTACTACTACCACTACTACTACCACTACTACCACTACTACTACTACTACTACTACTAGACACGGAAATACTGATCTTTTCCATTTAATTTTTAAAAGGTTTTGGTATACTACTACTACTATTACCACTATTACTACTACTACTACTACTACTACTACTACTACTACTACTACTACTACTATTTCTTATGAAAATTATGGTAATTATAATGTTTTAGTAAATATAAATAAACTAGTCCACTCATACATTAATAAAAGGCGGAAAAGATCCACGATTTTACAAAATTCCGTACATAAAACACCAGGCATATTATTTTCATCACCGATGGTGATAATGATTATAATGTTAGTGCACGGTAAAAACTATAGTTTATCCCAATACTAAATACGTAACAGATCTGTGCACTCCTATAGGCTCCCCCAATCCCCCCTCCCTAGCTTACAAAGATAGTGAGATTGCAGCGACCGTAGGAACTAACGAGTTTGAGTGGTACTCGAACCCCAGTCTGGCGTTCACCAGTCAGGTACTGAAAAGGTTATTGAACTGTATATCCGGAAGTGAGCCACTTATACTTTTTTCACCCTCATCTCTTCCCTTCCTCATCTCCGGGGAACATCTTCATCCCATTAGTCGGACGCATTTACCCAAAGCTTTACTTCACCCATGGCTTGTTTGACGTTAGGTAAACACACTTCATTTCTTGGCCCTATAGGTTGTTGGGTTTTAGAATCTTGTTAAAAATGGCTGTTGTTTCTATGTTTCTATAGTATCCATCATCTAGTCTTGGTTATATATATATATATATATATATATATATATATATATATATATATATATATATATATATATATATATATATATATATATATATATATATATAAAATGTGTGTATATATACTATAGAGAAAAATTTTTTTCCCGTGTATGTATGATGAATAGAATAAGCTCACAATTTACGAAAAAGGAAATGTATTTTTAGCTTTCAAAAGGACCATCTCCATTCCCTGTTTTCTGGAGAGGAAGGGAGATGTTCCTTCTAAAGGTAAAAATAGATTTCCTATGTCGTAAATTTTAAGTTTATTTTCTATATAAATATATACATATATATATATATACTTATATATATATATTTATATATATATATATATATTTATATACTGTATATATATTTATACATATATATATGTGTGTGTATATATATTTATATTTATATTAATATATCCTACACATTGGTTTCCTTGGTCTGAGTTCGAATCCTTTCCCGACCAGAAGCTATTAACATAAGTTAATTCCCTCTTTGGTCTCTAATCCCAAGGCAGCTAATTGGATATTAAGAAGTATTTAGGGCCTAAATGAATATACTATATATATATATATATATATATATATATATATATATATATATATAATATATATATATATATATATATATATATATATATATATATATATATATATATATATATATATATATATATATATATATATATATGTTTGCGTTTGTATGTGTGTATGTATTTGCATGTATACACACAGGGTATATATATTATATATATATATGTATATATATATGTGTGTATATATATATATATATATATATATATATATAATATACTTACATATACATAAATTTATAGATTTTACGTTTATATTTAAAAGAATATCAATGTTTTCTTGATAAATGCAGAACAGTTAATAATCTGTTAATAGAATGATACAAATAGTATATGAAAATTAAGTGTTATAAAGTGCAAATGTACTATTGCGATAATGTAGTGTGATAAACTCTGACATATTAAGCGGTATATATTAGTTTAAATACGTTACTTTACTGTATGTATAATCTTAATCATAACCTGGTTAACTGGATATAGAAATTACAAGAGTGATTAGATTTGAATAATATATATGTCTACGAGTATAATGAACAAATAAAGCTGAGAACATTCCTTTTACGAAGAGGAGCCCAATTTTTTTGTGATATTCTAAATCAGAACATTCCAATTATGGATCCAATGGTCATATCATATACTCAGACTGTTGATATAAAGTACAAATTCCATATTATATTTTAACTTCCCTAGGTACTAACCATGACTGCTAGAGAGTTTCTTTCTTTTCCTCTACTGGAATTCCAAGTTATACAACCTTTACCAGCACATTCCTTAGTTATATCTAATCTTTTTATTGAGGAAGTTAATGTAGTCCATGTTACCAGTTACAACAGAAACTCGGATGATGATGACAGCTGTGTCCTGATGTAGACATTCGTTTTCTTCCACTATCGGATATTCTATTTTTAATTTAGATTTTACAATTTTCTCACTTTTTTTTTACGCTGATGAATTGGTTTAGTTCTGTTGTATATATCTATCCTTATACATACATACATACATACACACACACACACACATATATATATATTTATATATATACATATATATATATATATATATATATGTGTATATATATATATATATATATATATATATATATATATATATATACACTTGTACTTTATGTAATAAGGGACACAAAAACATATCTATCAATCTATCTATTTATACGTATATAAATACACACACATTTTATATATATATATATTTATATATACACACATACACACACGCACTGACGCGGGCGCGCACACGCACACACATATACAGTATATATATATATATATATATATATATATATATATATATATATATATACACATATATATATACATACTTTATGTAATAAGGGGCACAAACACACACATATCTATCAATCAGTTTATATATAAGCATATACTGTATATATATGGTGTATGTGTAGGGTATAGATTTAAACAATTGGGTGCACGTTGCTCTGTGACCTTTATCGGTACAGTGTTTTGGGTAAGATTTTTATAACCGATAACATGAAGTTCCTGAAATATCTGAAGCATCAAAAATATATTGTTCAAAATTGGACTCTCTTAATACAAAATACTACTAATGTTCCTGAAATTTCTCTTAAGAAGTGGATAAATAAATACAAATAATAGATAACGAATGGTATGATAGGTAATGTACTTATGTATGTATGTATTTATGTTTTCCTTTTTTTAATCATTCATGTCTGCTTCATATAATTCTTTGTGACCTCTTAGGTTTTATCTATTCTTTTTAAACCGCTGCTAGTCTTTATTCTTCTATCAATGAATAGATCTAGTGCAACAAAAGACTTGTCTTTGATAGTTGATGATAATTCATGTGGAAATAATTTAATGATCCTTTCTTGATATAGTTTATGTGAATGACATCCGTGGCATTTTTCCATGTTATTATTATTATTATTATTATTTTATCGTTATATATATATTACTAGCTAAGCTATAACACTAGTTGGAAAAGCAATATAAGCCCAAGGGCTCCAACAGGGAAAAATAGCCCAGTGAGGAAAGGAAATAAGGATATAAACGACATGAAAAATAATGAAGAATTAGAATAAGATATTTTAAAAACAGTAACAACATCAGAACTCAAGAAATGAAGGTTTTTCGTTCATTGTTATTTCTCTAGTTGTTGAAGATAGAGAAAGAACTCTGTGTAATATCAGTACTCTACGGAGTATCCAAAATTCTTGAATTTTCGTAGAACCATCGTGTTTTGAGTATATGATCGTACTGAAATTAAGGGTTTTTTTTATCTTAATATTTTTCATTGTTGTGGAATTTTCTCTTTGAAATCCCAATAACAATATTAATTAAACAGTTTTTCCTCCTTACACGACGAGGAGTGACATAAAAAGTCTTCAGTTTTCTTTGCCAATTAATTGGCTCGATGGAAGACGTTACATATCTCAGGCTGAAGGACATTGGAGAAACTACCTTCTTTTATGTGGATCTTAAAGCACCAAGGAGAAAAGACATCAGGAGGACGTCAGCATGAAAGGAGCTTCGAATATATCTCGAGCCCATAACAATGGCTCAATACTAAATAGGTAACCGATAAATTGTGAGAAACAGAATCCAGAGGAGACTGACTCTCTCTCTCTCTCTCTCTCTCTCTCTCTCTCTCTCTCTCTCTCTCTCAGACACACACGCGCACAGACACACCTGTTTAGAGGCAAATTAACCGAAATGTCATACCTGGAATGGCTATAGTATTTCTTGTCATTATCGAGTGACCGACCTTATGCCACCGGTAACTAAAACCCTGAGATCATATAAGAGGCCAAAGACTTGGTGCTAAGAGCCTCTTAGCCAATCCTTAGATTAGAATAATTAAATCTTCTGGAGCTTATCTTGTGCTGATAAAAGATTACATGGCAATTATATTCTCAACGGAGTTTGAAGTAATGTTGGTAGATGATTGCAGATAATGGAGAGAAACTTCCAAAACTAGTAAGTTTTTAAAAATAGTTTATAATACGAGCATGTTTAGAGTAAATTTGTACAAATGTAAAATTATAAGGGTAAAATTAGAATAGGGAGATGGAGCATATAATGTTAGAATGTTTGGTATGAAGAACAAAAGCCTTTGTTTCACATAGGTATTTATAGTTTATAATACGAGCATGTTTAGAGTAAATTTGTACAAATGTAATATTATAAGGGTAAAATTAGAACAGGGAGATGGAGCAGTGAATGTTAGAATGCTTGGTAAGAAAAATAAAAGCCTTTGTTTCACATAGGTATTTATGGTTGAATATGTCAAAAGACTGCACAAGGTACAGAATAAGTAAAACAAAGATGAAAGAAGGAAAAGGACTAAATACTTTTTTGGGATTATTAAGCAAACACTTGCATTTAGATATAATGTGCTGAGCTGTTGAATACAGATTAAAAAAGGATTGAAAATAAAAATGTGTTATACGAAAAATTTGGATTGAAGAAGGACTCAAAATATAGAAATACCTGAGGAGAGGGATAAATTTTTTTTAGTGATTATGGTGATAATACGTAATATACAGAGGATGATATTATGGGGAAGTATTCAACTATTCAAAAGAATCAGGAAAAAATACAAGAAGTTCTAGATTGTTCTTGGCATGTGATGCAAGATATATCAACAGTAGATGGTCTCGACTTTGAAGAAGTAGGTAGTGTATGCAAGATAAAGGTAGATAGCACTATATCTATTAGAGATTTCAGTGTGTTGCAGATGAGTCACTTTGGTTATGAGTATATACTAACTAATGATGTGAACGTTTTTATTTAAGAAGATTCATCAATGATTAACCTTTTGAAGTATGATTGTTAAAGATATATTTTTTCTCTACAAAGATACGCCTCTTATCAAGAAAAACAACTTTGTGTTAACATATAATGTATTACACCTGCAACAGCATTTTCATACTTTCATCTCCAACTTGTATCTACTTTAACTTTTAATTCAACCAAATAATAGTCAGATTTACTATCAGTTACCTCTTCTCACCATTACATCTACTAATACATAAACCGCCTTTCTGAATGGGGATACTTTAACGTGGTGAAAGGGTATGTGTATCTCCATGATCAGCAAAATCATACTAGGTTGGTTTGCTGTGAGCGATCAGATAAAAGTCTCACACCATCACCAATTTGCAGTTAGGTAGCGGGGTGATGAGAACTGGTCAAACCCCAGACATGAATAAGGACATGTCTTAGGCCTTCGTTCTGCAGTGAACTAGAAACAGTTGGGTTTCTGTAGTTGTAATACATAAATCATCAATCTTTTCTTCACCATATTCTGTATTCCAAGCTTTCTTATTTATATTGTTCTGAAACCACACATTTCGTTCTTCCAATTTTTTTTCCAAACATATCCATTTCATCTAGGAACATCATACTTATTGTATATACAAGTCCACTTTTTCGCTGTCAAATACCTTTACATTGACATCTTTAAGCACAACCACCTTTTCATTTTCTGTAAAACCAATCCAGCTTTAATTCAGATGTTTATAAAAAGACTTTTATTTCCGTGCTTGGATCTAGCACACTTACTATTACAAATTTTCACTCGTCATCATAGCCTTCCTGGCATTAAAAGTGCCTATCCTTCCTAACCCTGTACATCTGAGCTACCCCAGGACAATAACACTTTATCCTCCAATTCCCATTGATCTTTTGCTAACACAAGAATCTTTCTGTCCAAGAAAATATCAGCTGCCATACAATTTTTATTCCTTGCACTACACTAACATTCATTCAGTACTCCAACCCATAGTATCTTCCTGTTCGGTTTATTTTCTGCCGTAAATTTATTCTTATTTTTATAAGAAAAAAAATTGGCTTTCGCTTGGTCAGGATTGAAACCTATGACTGGATCACAACAGATCCTGACATTATTCTTGAACAGTTGCACTGGCTCGAGTTCAGTGACTGAATTTGTTTCCAGCGAGAGGCATAAGTTTGAATTTTGACTGGGAAGAAACAGTTTGCATATAAACAATTACCCTTTCCGTAATTATTCGAAAGCCTGAGTAAATTATATGTTATTCCAAATGCAGAGAGAATTGGATATGAAAGTGCATTTTTAGCTCAACATTTTAATGTATAGAGGTTTTATATATATATATATATATATATATATATATATATATATATATATATATATATATGCATCATCATCATTATCATCTCCTCCTACGCCTATTGACGCAGAGGGCCGCAGTTAGATTTCGCCAGTCATAAACTGACAAAATCCATAGAGGATTCATTGGCTATATTCATCAAAAGATAACCAGTTCCTTGTGATGTGTAGTGTGTGTGTGTGTGTATATATATATATATATATATATATATATATATATATATATATATATATATATATATATATTATTTATATATAACTGTGTGTTTGAGAGAGATAGAGAGAGAGAGAGAGAGAGAGAGAGAGAGAGAGAGAGAGAGAGAGAGAGAGAGATGACCAGAATAGACTTTATGCCTAAGGGAAGTTGAACGATAAAAACTAACATATATGACTCGTAGACAATAGACGACACGATGACCAGTTATTTAAAAAACAAGGGCTTTATGAATCACGAGAGAGAGAGAGAGAGAGAGAGAGAGAGAGAGAGAGAGAGAGAGAGAGAGAGAGAGGATTGCGTAAAACTTTATACGACAGTAAATTCTTCTATTCTACTACTTTCTCTTACCTTTTCAAAAGTACTTATTATGCTATTCTGGGTACTCTTGAAAGAAAAAAACCGAAAAGTTCATATGAAGAAAAAATCTCCTTTTGGAAAGAGCTGAAAAAAGCTAGAGGGATGGAGAGATAGACGGCCAGGTCTCCAAGAATTTTAGGAAAAAACTGACAGTTTTGAAAGAAAACATAAAAAAGGTCGTACATTTGGGGAAATAGCAACCTTTCATAATATATGCTGTTAGTAGAGTTCTTTTGTGTGCTGTGGACCTATGGTATACGAAAAACATAATTTGTTGGAAAATTTTAAAATTTTATAAAATACTTTCGTAACATTCAGAATGAGAAATGAAACTTAGTAAACAAACCATAAAATGTTATGGAAGGAAAAAGTAAACAAACCACAAAATGTTATGGAAGGAAAAAGTTCATCACTCATTACGGTACTTTAGTATGATCAAAGTATAAGCAATATTCGACTTATTATAATTCTCGGTAAATATTTAAGGTATAAAAAAATATTTCAAATTAGTTTCAATAAAACGGATGAAATGTCTACAGTCTACACCATGGTTTCATATGATTCATTATTACAATGAACATAACATATTTACAAAAGTAAAACTAAAGTGAAATGGAATAGTTTGTAACCTTGAGGATTTTGAAATAGTATAGTAGATGACATTGCTATTAAAATATCACAGTGCCATAACAAAGGAAAACTTTGTCTATTGGCTGATTTCGATATTTAATTGTTGAGTGTCAAGAATTTACTGTTTTTAGGTCTTCGTTTCCTACAATTCTTTAATTCTTAGAGTCTCATAAGTGAAGATGCGATTTTCTTCTATTGTTTTAGCGAGTTGAATTGTATTTTCTATAAAATCATTGCGTATTCTTTGTTGCTCATCATGAAATTTGACAAAAAATATACAAATTAGTAAATGGAATAAATTATAACATGATGTGGTAAAGGAACAGGTAGTTTAATTTACCATTTTTAAGAAATGTAATGGACATGGAAACATATATGGAATTGTCTTGTCGGCCTCTGATTACAGTGTTATTTTTGAATAAAAGTACAAGTCCTTGAAAGAAGTTAGTAACCCTCCCCCCTCCCACCTTTCTCTCTTTCTTCCGTTGCGAAAACTTTCAGAAATATACTACTCATCAAAGAGAAAGAGAAATTAACATCCGCGTCAAGAACTTTGACAATGATATGTCGCCATAAAACCTTTGAAGTTTCTCTCGTGGATAAATCGGGAATAGCTTCCTACTGAAGTATGTTCTGGTCTTGAATTTGGCATTCTCTCTCTCTCTCTCTCTCTCTCTCTCTCTCTCTCTCTCTCTCTCTCTCTCTCTCTCTCTCTCTCTCTCTCTCTCTCTCTCTCTCTCTCTTTCAGTGATATTGGATGAATAATCCTGGCCATTGGAGCATTTTCCTTTCATTTCCTCCGAGAGGGGATGACCCCAGAGAGAAAAAAAAAAATAGGGCAACACTGTCTACGATAATAATGTGCTATTAGATAATAACATGTTTAATTCAGCGTTCTCAGCCTTATCATTTATGGAAACAAAACACTCGTTAGCAGCACAATCTGTCTCTTAAGCATGTCCATTGTCTTTAACTTTGTACTTCACTGTCTTGTGGTCTAACGTAATAACACTTTTGTTATCCAGTGTTTGGTGTCGTGGAATCTTCATGTTTAAGAGGGTCTCCCTTGAAACCAACGATTAGTATTTATTACTTGAGCTATCTTGGATCCAGAATTATGCTGTACTTATATATATATATATATATATATATATATATATATATATATATATATATATATACATATATATTTATTTATTTATGTGTGTAAATATATAGTGTATATATATATATATTTATGTGTGTAAATATATATATTATATATATGCATATATATATATATATATATATATATATATATATATATATATATATATATATATATATATATATATATATACATACACATACACATATATTCCTGACGAACTAAGTAACGTTATTCATTTATAAATAATGCAGTTCCCCTTATCACCTTCATCTTTATAAAATTGGAGCAATTATTTGTCACCGGTTGCCCTGAAATCTTTTACTCAGCGAAACATATCTTCAAACCCTGGTTATTCACTCAGTCACAGTTTTACCACCACTGCAGCATCTCATTTGAAATTTTTTGTTAAATCCCACCTTGTTTACTTTCGTTATCCCCTTAATTGCCCTGTTTACAACATGAGCACTCGCTTCCAAGAGCCTTACATGATCCTATTCACATCTTTCACCACTCAGCTTTGCCTCTTTTGTTTCCTCCATATTCAACAAGTCTTTGAAATACAGTCCATTAATCCAGTCCGACAGGCTCTCTCTGCATGCAATTTTTTTTTTTTTATTCCGAGATCCCTTTGCTCATTGTGCCCTTCACTGTGGATCCCTACAAAACAGCTTTTCATACTCTAAAATTTCCATTTCCCCTTCTCGTCTCTAATTTCGGTAATTTCCTTATTTTCCTCTTTCACTATATCATTGAATAGGGCATCCTTCCTTTTGTGTGTCTGCTCTAGTTGTGCTCTTTTATATGGCACCTGTAGCATAGGTCAACTACTTTTTTCCTTTGTTTAACCTTTTATTTCTACATCCCACTATCTATTATTTTCATTCCTTCTCAGCCGCTTATACCGTAAACACTCACTGATGTATCCATAACGCAATGTATTATTAAGTTTCTCCTTATTTCATCTTCTCACTTCTTTATTATATAGCATACATTTTTGTTACATATATATGCATAGTTTCCTTTCTAACACTCAATTTTGCTAAAGCTACATGTTGAAATATTCCCCTAACCATCTCTCTTTTCATCGTAACATCCATGAATTTGTTCTATTTTCTTCTCTTTACTAACATAAACTAAAAACCAACTCTTTCCTCTATCATTTTACTTTTAATGCTCTTCTTTTGAAACCCTGCATTTCTATCAGGGAAGACTTTCCAAAACACCTTTATAAGACATCCTACATACGAAAAAAAACGTAATCTCTATGTTACAAACCCTTTCATTTATATCTCTCTGCATAATCAGTCACCATTTTATGTTCTCCAAAACTAGCTAGGTACAGTTTCACGCCTTCCCAAAATTATTTTTCATTCTCATTCTATATCACTCCTGAATACTCAATACTTACTATCACAATTTTTTATTCCTCTTTTGCAAAGTCCTCCTGACACTTTAAGCTCTACTCCTTCCATATTTGTATATCTCTCAGTGACCCCAGACACACTCGTCTTTGTTCTTTCCTTTCATGTACACACTGCTAGTCTACTTTTATAATAAATACTTAACGCCAAAACACCCACTGTCCTTGACCTAATTACAATCATACTTTGAGTTTTATTAGGATTCAACTTCATGTTTCATAATTTGCACCATGCACTAATTTTAGCTAAATCTCTATTAAGGGATTCAGCAACCCCAGATCTACACTCAGGAGATGGAATTGATGGAAAGAGTGTAGCATCCTCTGTTTATGCAACAAGCATATACTGTTTATATACAGTATAATTCCACTGGAGGAGAAAGGCCTCAGACATATCATTATATATATATATATACATATGTATATATATATATATATATATATATATATATATATATATATATATATATATATACACAAACATATATATACACATGCACACACTCACTCACATACACATACCATCATGTTACATGTCTTTCTAGTTGCGTCTGTTGATGGTCTTTTTATGTCATTCCATTTGCAAACTCTCGTCTTTTCTCCATTCCCCTGCTTCTTTTGCAATCTCTATGGAACCATTCTGATATTCTTAATGTCCTTTTTGTTGTCTGTCATTTTCATTATAAGTCCTGCACGTGTCTATTACTTATTCTTACACATTGTTAGAATATAAACTACTTTAGTTTACTCTCCTATCCATGTTGCTCTTTTTGTCTTTTAGTGTTAATCCTATCATTATTCTTTTCGTAGCTCTTTGTGTTGTAACTACCTTATGTTCTATGGGTTTGGCAAGGGTCCAAATTTCATAAGCTAATTTTGTTTACCAAATGCTCTTTATCTTATTTCTATCCTTCTTTAATTTCTGCCTCGTCCTGGGAAAACGCTTACTGTCTGTCCTTAGTACGTACAGTATATTCATTGATAATTCCTAGAGGTTTGTCTATAGCCATTATTTGCTGTCTTCCGGTCTACATGTTCATTGAACATTATCACATATTCATTTTCAATCTTGCATTTCTGTTTTATCTCTCTCTCTCTCTCTCTCTCTCTCTCTCTCTCTCTCTCTCTCTCTCTCTCTCTCTCTCTCTCTCTCTCTCTCTCTCTCTCTATATATATATATATATATATATGTGTGTGTATATATATATATATATATATATATATATATATATATATATATATATTTATATATATATGATAAACTATATCAACATAATTATACTATTTGCCAGTCGTCTCAATTACATTTTACAGCAATATTTCACAATTGTAAATACCCGCTTTTGAAATCTTTTCTACGAACTGTATAATAAATTATTTAAAAGAATAAAAGTTTGAGTGAGTGATGTTGATGGATCTGTGGTCAAGGAGTCTTTTTGTTATTACGTTTCGTTTTCATTGTTTGTTCTGACTTCTTCTGAAGCTGTCTTTGCCAAGTTATTTATGTTAGCGATTCTGAATCGTAACTTTCGTCATACACATGAGTGTGCTTGTTTCTAAATGTCCCTATATTTCAAGATATTGATTAGATATATTCCTTCTAGTTTTCAGTTTCGTTTGTAATAGGATCCCAAGCTTTTGTCAACATTCCATTAAAATAATTCGCATCTCCATCATTAGCTCGGTAATTAAGTGAACAATTTTTTTTTTTCGGAAATAATTCTCATGATATTTTTAGGAAAATTATCGTAACACATTTTTTTTTTCCTCAGCGAATTTAGTAATGACACATTCGTCACAGCTACGTTGAATTCAATAGATTAGGTGCAGGGTGGAAAAGCTTGATTTAGCCGGATTATCGACAACGTTTTTTGAGAAATCAGTCTCCCGAATAATCGTAGGTCTGTAAATATATATGATGTGATTTCTGGAGGTAAATTCTTTTGCGAAATTTACCATTCTGAAAATATATTTTGTACTTGGAATACCACACATTTCCCATCTTTATTTCCTTTAGTTCCCTTAATACTACACATTTCCCATCTTTATTTCCTTTAGTTCCCTTAATACTACACATTTCCCATCTTTATTTCCTTTCGTTCCCTTAATACTACACATTTCCCATCTTTATTTCCTTTAGTTCCCTTTATATTGCAATCATTCAACAAAGACACAGCCTCATTGATAGCGATGTAATTGTATCATCCCTACATAGAGTAAGCTAACAAACAATAAATGCAACCGTTTGTGGTTCACTGAAGGCCTCGGACATGTCTTCATTCATGTCTGGGGTTTGTCCAGTTTTCATCACCAAGCTGGCCTGTGCGGATCGGTGATGGTGGGAGATTTTCGTCTGATAGCTCACAGCTTAATGTGGGTGGCCCTGACTAGTACAACTTTGCTAATCATGGCGATGTGTTAACCCATTCACCACGATAATGTATCCTAACTCAGAAAGGGCTAGCTCAATGTGACATTTGATGTTCCTGCTAAAGTGAATTACAACAAAAGGAATTGCTGACGGAAAATTAAACATAAAATTAAGAATCAACGTTGAAAACCATGAACATCATAACACATTGAATGGATGGACTCTTAGAAAAAGGAAAAACAGTTTTAAGTGTAAGTACAGAACTCTAAGCACCACAAAACGAATGTGTAAGCTGGTTGTTGTTTAACTGTACCACTGTCACTACCAGTTATAAAAACGGTTAAATAAAAATCGTAATTGAGTTCCGAAGGAAATGAGTAATGAAAGGAAGCCTGGCAGCAGCATTTATGACTAAACCGAGAAATATAATATTGAAAACAATGAAAGGAAGTGTCTTTCCCTGTCATAAATCCTCCAGGCTATACAGGGGGGAGGGAGGTGATTAAAGTTCCGAAATATTTATCCTCAGCGTTTGAAAGGAAAACAAATTTAATCAGGATTTGAGAATAAAGAAAAAAAAAGAGGAAGAAGTTTTCAAGGATTTGAGAATTAAGAAAAAGCAGGAAGGAATCTTTTTTCCTGGGAATTCAAAAGGTCTATTTAAATTTAGTTTTCTTCCATCGAAGGAAACATGTTGGATCATGTAGAGGAAGAATAATTACCTTTTTTCTATTTAGCATTTCTGGACTTCGTCACCACCACGAACAACGGATATAAACGATTAACATAAAGCGTATATTCTAAAGGACTGTTTATTAGAATAGTATACCATATAACCTTAGCATCATTTGTTCGGCGTGGGAGAGAATGCCCTTCCTCTCTTATTCTCGTCTCTTCTTAGGACGGAAACCATTAGTACACAGGCGCCACTCTATGGCTTTCATCATGGCTAATGAGGAATTTTTTTCCCTTTTTTGTTTTTTTGCCATTGTGAAAATGTGAGCCCACATTTCGGTTGTCAATAACTGAATAATTTTTATTTAGTGTGTATTTAAATCCTTTTTTTTTTTTTTTTGAAAAATTGTTTATCGTGTTTTTTTTTCACTAATTTCTTATTCTATTACGGTATCCAAGAATGAGTTTTTATGTAAATCAATATTTAAGAAATCTACCTATCATTTCTCAAATGTGATTTAATGTTTTCGTTTGCTTTTGATTTGATGACGATTATTATTATTATTATTATTATTATTATTATTATTATTATTATTATTATTATTATTATTTCTAGCTAAACTACAACTCTAGTTGGAAAAGCAAGATGCTATAAGCCCAAGGACTCCAACAGGATAAAATAACCCAGTGAGGAGAGGAAATAAGGAAATAGATAAACGATATAAGATACAAAGGAAGGCTAGCAAGCATTTCAAGCTTATACTTTAAGATTTTCCTATTATTACCCCCGCCAATGAAGTTGAGAGGAGGTTATGTTTTCGCTCTTGTATGTCTGTGAAGAACTTCCTGGCCACAATTTTAATCCTAGAGTAGTGAAACTTTCTGGGACTAATTG
>NC_090731.1:141411581-141418194 GCF_036898095.1 Palaemon carinicauda
AGTAAAGTCAATTTTAATAGGATCCATTCCATACTAATAAAAGACTTCTGATAGAAAGAATAGAATGATGCTTTCATGGGATTATTGAAGAAATTTACTTCCTCTAAGTCCATTTATCAATTATTATTTAAGACTGTATGTGTTCGTAAATCATTCGGTGAAAAACAAAATTTGTATCTAAATATATTTAAGACAGTGTAATTTGAGACATTAAGGGTTATTGAAGCATATAAAATTATGTACAAGTAATTCTTTTATACATTTTAGATAATATACATATATATATATATATATATATATATATATATATATATATATATATATATATATATATATATATACAGTATATATATATATATATATATATATATATATATATATATATATATATATATATATACTGTATATGTGTATATATATTCGTATAAGTATGTATTTATGTAGGTATATTAGTTGTCTGAATAAAGCTCTTCAACTGGTGTATCTACCTCTAAAAGGGTCATCAGAACTCTCCTAAACTGAGATTTGATGCATAATACTAAAAGATAAACCTAGAAACTCAAGAGTCCCTCATTGTAGACAAATGAAATTCATGTTAAGTAATTCTTGACTTAGTAATTTAGATAAAACTTTTTTGTAAGTGAAATTAAATAATGCCATTTGAAACTTTAACAGCATCGAATGTTTGCAACCGTAGCTTGTCAGTGGCTTCTCAAGTTCCTGGTGAACAAAGCAACGTCTTGGTAGATAACCCTGACGAGTCGATCGGTCTTTCAGTCTAAAGTGATTAGCAATCCGCCGTCCATCACATAACTCTCCTCAAAGCCATTGCACAGACTAAAGGCGAACTGGGATTTGGTGTAATCTGGGTCAGCATAAACGATACTCAACGATCCTCGTCTTCTAGCTGATTTAGATATGACTTGTGGCATTATTCAACTCAAGTATAAGGGTCCAATTGTTGTCATTTATAATGGGAGAGTATTGTCTCTCTCTTTTATGCATAAATATTCAATGGAATAATTTTCACCATCGTAGTTAATCGTGGAGGGATTTTGTCCATGAACTAGGAAAAATGCGTGCTATTCTAAAGCGTATTGGATGTTAGAATTAATAGCATATATATATATATATATATATATATATATATATATATATATATATATATATATATATGTATGTATATATATATATATATATATATATATATATATATATATATATATATATATATATATATATAATGTATGTATGTATATATGTGCACACGTATATATGTTTATTTGAAACAAGCACGCGCAATTACACTCAGATATGCATACACACAACACGTACACATACAAACACACACACACACACACACACACACACACATATATATATATATATATATATATATATATATATATATATATATATATATATATATATATATAAATTATATACAGGTACATACATAAGCCATTTGGTAGTGAATTTTATGAAGGATTATAGAATAAGAAAGAAGGGGAATAACAGATCATGTATTGTACGAAAGGCGTGTGCATTAGGTTTAAAGGTCGATCATAAATGACAGAGGCATGGGACAGGAAAAAGCAATAGAGACTGACCATATATGCATATGATCAGCGTCCAAGTCCCATCTCAATCAAGCTAGGACTAGGGAGAGCCACGCAATGGCTACTGATGACTAAGCAGCTAGACTTCTTGGCTCCTCCAAACCCCCTATCCCTAGCTCACAAGGATGGTTAAGTTGCAGACACTAATAGAATCTATCGAGCCTGGTTGGGTCTTGAACTCTCGTCTAGGAGATTGCTTGGCAAGGACGTTTCTAATAGGCTACCACTGTAGACTTAAACTATATATATCGCAGTATATGTGTTAAGAGTTCATCCGGTGTTCTTAGTTCTATGGCAGATAGGCAGAACTTGGATGAGGGAAGTATCAAATACCCGATTTTCTAGTAATCCCCCCCCCCCCTAAAAAAAAAAGAAAGAAAAAAAAAACTAATAGCAACGACCTAAAGCTATTGCTTTTTTTTTTTTTTTTAATGATGATATTCCTTTGAACACTTCATTAGGACATTAGCATTCACGTGTTTATAGATCCTCAGATATAGGGATACAGTAATTTTCTTATAACTAGTGTTTTACTGGAGTAGGCTTCCAAGTAGCTTATATTTTATTTCAAAGGCATCACAAAGAAACAGTTTTATTATCCTTGTTGATGCTATTTTTTTTTTAAATCTTTAAAAATGGGCAAACCCGTATAATTGTCTTGTTTCTAACCCCCAGTTATTCATACATGCTCTCTCTCTCTCTCTCTCTCTCTCTCTCTCTCTCTCTCTCTCTCTCTCTCTCTCTCTCTCTCTCTCTCTCTCTCTTCGAATTTAGACGATGCTGCACCTATTACCCACGTTACGCTGACTGAAATTCAGCGTCTTGCATTCGCAATAACGATATATTGACGGTGTCAGAGATTCAATTGATGTTACTAAGTCAGGATTTAGAATGATCTGCTGCGTGTGTTACTATGTGTGTATGCGGGTCTCACATTCTTACTATATGCCTTATTTACGGTTAAACCAATTTTGGCAAATGAATTAGTCTTTTAGTATTTTAGCCTAAGGAAAATTCAAGGGACAGAAAGAGTTTTTTTTTTTTTATGTTAGTGGTAGGGCACTCAGTTTTCATGTGCCAGGGTCGTGATTCGATTCCAGCAAGTCAGCCATCTTTGAATGAGTGCCAAAGTCGGCTAAAGCCAATAAGATAGCCATATGCATCATCTCCAATTGTATATTTCAAGTTGGGTATCTGATTGTTTCCATATGAGAAAAAAAAAGTGACTGGAGGCAATAAACATTACTATTTTTCATCTTACCACCTGCTTTTATATCTATAATGAAGAAAAGAACAATGAAAAGTGACTGGAGGAAATAAACATTATTATTTTTGGTCTTACTGCCTGCTTTTATATCTAAATGGAAGAAAAAAGCAATGAAAAGTGACTGGAGGAAATAAACTTTACTATTTTTGTTCTTACCACCTGCTTTTATATCCATATAGGAAAAAAAACAATGAAAAGTGATTAGAGGAAATAAACATTACATATTTTTGGTCTTACCACATGCTTTCATATTCATATGGATGAAAAAAAAATATTGAAAAGTTAGTGGAGGAAATAAACAATAATATTTTTGGTCTTACTACCTGCTTTTGTATACATTTACTTCGAAATGATGGTGACTCGGCCCGTCGACCTCTGCATTTAAAGAGAGAAAGAAATAAAGTTGTTTAGATTAGTGTGTTTATGTGTGCGTGTGTATGCACATGGCAGTAATATAACTAATAACCCGTGATCCATTACTGGCCTGTTGGTGTGTTTGTCTCAAATATTAACACTACCGGAATGATTTCATGTGATTAATTACCCGGTCTATATTGGCCCCATGAGCTATTCAAATAAATATTTTCTTTAATGTTCTGAATAAATATGCATATATATATATATATATATATATATATATATATATATATGTGTGTGTGTGTGTGTGTGTGTGTGTGTGTGTGTGTGTGTGTGTGTACGAACTGAACTCACATACGCATTGATAAATACTCACACTCACATATGCACATACACACACGCACTTATACATATATATGCCTGAAGCCTTTATTGTGCAGTGGGGTAATAAATGGCTGATAATATATATATATATATATATATATATATATATATATATATATATATATATATATATATATATATATATATACAGTAGGATGTATTATGGGTGAGGGCACTTATATCTATTAGTTCGACCATCAACCAGAGACAATATGTCATGGATTTGTTCTTTACTGCGCTTCTATATTGCATAGTTTTCTATTTTGCATTCCCAACTAATTCGTCACATTTGCTATCTTCATTATAAGATGGTGTATATATTTTTCTAAAGGGATATGAATTCAGGGAATCGATAACATCAATCTCTTCCAAATTTATCTTTTACCTTCAAAACTGTTTTGAATAACTTCATTTCTATAACAGAACATTACTCAGTAGCACGTTACATGTCATTTATATGTTTATCTCTTAGTTAAAAGTTAATTTCTACTGTTATAATAACAGATATAGTATTTTCAATGCTGAGAGAGAGAGAGAGAGAGAGAGAGAGAGAGAGAGAGAGAGAGAGAGAGAGAGAGAGAGAGAGACTTTTTTAAATTGACAGGGTATTTCATTCAAGATTAGATTATCTTATTCATATATATGGAAATAAGACTACCAGAAATATGAAAAAAAAAACTGGTAAAGAAGTTTCATTTCTCCCTGATGGTGGGCGAAGTCTCTCTCTCTCTCTCTCTCTCTCTCTCTCTCTCTCTCTCTCTCTCTCTCTCTCTCTCTCTCTCTCGTCTTACTATCTTACAGTTTCAGAATTGTAAAAATAGTGCAGAAATTATATGTATATATAGAATCATATATTCATATGAATATAAATAAACACACACACACACACACATATATATATATATATATATATATATATATATATATATATATATATATATATATGTATATATATATATATATATATATATATATATATATATATATATACATATATACATACATATATATACTAATATATATATATATATATATATATATATATATATATATATGTGTGTGTGTGTGTGTGTCATCATCATCATCATCATCTGTTATTAGTCCACTGCAGAACAAAAGCCTCAGACGTGTCCTATCAGTTGTGTCTATTTATGGTCTTTATATGAAAGTCCACCCTTGGAAACTTTCTTAGTTCGTCAATCCGTCATCATCTCTTCTTTCCCTCACTTATTTTGCAATCTCTAGGAATCCATTCTGTTATTCTTAATGTACTATTATTTTTCATTCTCATTATATGTCCTGCCTATGTCCATTTATTTTTTTTCTTTTATATGTCAGAAACACCTCTACTTTAGTTTGCTTTCGTAACCATGTTGCTTTTTTCTGTCTCTTAGTGTTATTCCCCTTATTATTCTTTCCATAACTCTTTTAGTTGTAACTAGCTTTTGTCCTAAGGCTTAAGTAAGTCTCTAAGTTTATAGTGCATAAGTTGAAACTGTTAGGACAATCTGATTGAATATTTTTCTTTTTATAAAAATTGGCGTTTTACTTTTCAAAATCTCATTCAGTTTGCCCAAAGCTCTCCATCCCATGTTTATCCTGTTTTTTAATTTCGGTCTTGTTTCTTGGGAAAACACTTACTGTCTGTCCAAAATACAAATATTCATCATCAGTCTGTAGAGGTTAGTCCATAACTCTTATTTGTTGTCTCTGCATATTAATTGAACATCATCTTAGTTTTTTCATATTCATTTTCAGTCCTAAATTTCTGCTTTTCTCATTCAAATCTTCTATCATTTTTTTTTTCAATTCCTTCCATGATTCACTAAACACAACTATGTCATCTGCAAATCTTAAGTTAAATTATTCTCCATTAATATTAACATCATACCGTTTCTCAATCTAAATTTTTATAAATTTTTATTCATGCTGTGAATAATTTAGGAGAAATTGGGTCTTCCTGTCTAACTCCTTTCTCAACCAGAATTTCCTTACTATCTTTATATAGTTTTAGGATTGCTGAACTTCTTGTATATATATATATATATCCTCAAGTGTTCTAACGTAAGATTAATCATCTATTCCTTGTATTAGAAAGGCTTTATTACTGCTGTGGTTTTGGCAGAATCAAAGACATTCTATTAGTTTATGATTGCCAGACATGGTGGTTTGTCATACTGTGCTAATTTTTCCATTAGCTTTTATTGCATGTATATGGTCAGTTGTTGAATACATGTTTCTAAAGCCTCTTAGTTGATTAAAGTCTAGCTGTGTTTCTATTATTTCTTATATGATTTTTGTAAATATTTGATAATTAATGGAGAGTAAACTTATTGGGCGGTATTTATCAGGTCTTTAGTATCTCCCTTTTTGTGAATTAGTATGATGTTAAAGTTTTTCCAAGCTTTAGGTATAGAGCATTTTTGCAGACATTTTGTGTGAAGTTCAGCCGGTTTTACTACTGTGAAATATCTTAAATCTATTATTGAAACAATTGTTAGGCCATCTTCTCACGCTGCTTTGCCTCTTTTGATGCCCTTTAATGCTCTTTTTTTTTCTTTTTTTTTTTAAACTTCTCCTACTGTTACGTTTGGTACTGGCTCAGGTGTTTCATTATTTCTATTGGTAAAGTTAGTTCTTATATCACTCTTGTATAGCATTGTATAGAAAGCCTCTGCAATTTTTGAACACTCGGTCTCTATTGTGGATAATATTTTCATTTTCATCCTTTAAAGTAAACTTCTGTTGGCGCTCTGTTCCAAGTATTATTTTCATAAATTTTATGCTTTTTCCTTTCTTTAGTATTTCCTCAATTTTGGTCTGATTGTGTTTACGAATATTTTGAGTTTCTATGTTTATTGTTTTGGATATTTCTGCTAATTCTATTTCATCTCGCTTGGATTTTACCTTCATTTCCAATCGTTTCATTATTAGGATTTGGTCTTTTATAATAGTTTTCCTTGTCCTTGTTTAGGAGCATCTCCAT
>NC_090731.1:141418694-141421194 GCF_036898095.1 Palaemon carinicauda
AGCTGCCACGGCGGATGTCACAAATTTACTCATTGAGTAGTAACACTTTCAGCGATTTAATTTATGTTGAGAAGTTGAAAGTTCTGGATCATAGATCAAGGTTGAGCAAAAGGTCGAGAAATAAGCTGCCGTGGCGGAGGTCACAATTTTACTCATAAGGTAGTGCAACTTTCAGGAATTGATTCTTAGGTTGATACGTGGAAGTGATTCGATTTTGAAAATCCCAGGTCAAAGGTCAAGGTCATGGTCTAGAAATAAACTGCCGTGGCGGGGGTCTACGCTGTACTGAATGTCCCTTTAGTTTATAACTGTTTTGATGTTTCATATGTCCAGGAACATCCTGTAAACTCGAATCGCATTTCCAGAGGCTCTACTGTGTAATCCTTTGCTTGAGCTGTATTTCGGTTACAGATGATAAACCCCCCCCCCCCCCCCCAAATAAAGCTAATTTTGCTTTGCTGGTACAGAATTAGCAACCGTGTTGATTATTATATATCATTTATCACCAACTAGCCAGACACTTCAATCACTTTAATTCTGAATATTTCTATTATCTTTTTTTTATGATTTACTTTTTCTTTCTTTTAATACCAGTCTATCGTTACCCTGTTTAACCTTAGGATAGAAGCTGTCACATAGGAAATCATGTTAAGAAACTTAATTGCATTTTAATTGCCTTGTGCAAACGTTCAATTTCTTTTGATGATGAATGTCTTTAACGTTTTCATACAGTTAATGTATTCTGGACAAAAGCTCAAATTTTTTCTTTGTAGGTAACTAGAAAAAAATACTCTTTAAGATCTACCTACACATGTAGTAACTCAAAAAGAGGTAATAAGCCTTTATTTTGCTATTCATATTACGTCCTCTCTCTCTCTCTCTCTCTCTCTCTCTCTCTCTCTCTCTCTCTCTCTCTCTCTCTCTCTCTCTCTCTCTCTCTCTCTCACACACACATAAAGTGCAAGTGATCACAATAAAATAACGTGAAACCCTTGACTAATAATTTGGGTTAAGATAATGTATAACAATTATATTGGGAAACTATTAAGGAAAGCAAATTGCTGGTGATGTATTTCCTCGTTCCTAAATATCATAAGAACAAAAACAAATAATTAGGATTGTATATTGTAACTGAGATTTTATAAGAGAATTAAACAATACTAATCGATGGAAAAGGCTGGTGGATAAAGTACTTCATATATATATATATATATATATATATATATATATATATATATATATATATATATATATATATATATATGTGTGTGTGTGTGTGTGTGTTTGTATGTATGTATGTGTATACATATGTATACATACATATATGCTGTATGTGTATATTCGTGTATGTCTAATATAGATAGATAGATAGTGGTTGTTTGTATTTGTGTGTGTGCGTGTGTACATCTCTATAACTGTTATTTTTGTGTCACAATGCTCATTGAAATTAATTACTTGTTATGTAAAACCTTTCACTGAAAACATTCATTTACGTCATTCTGGCGATATCAATTCCTTTTTAAAATCCATAGCACTTTCTTCATTTCTATTGAGAAATATAACTCACCGGGTGTTTACACAACCCTTTTTCCTTTCTAACCATATCACAAGAAATGAAAAATACATGAATGCTAATGGAAAAAGCGAATGAAAGTAAAACAGTTGAAAGGAACGGTCTCTCTCTCTCTCTCTCTCCTCTCTCTCTCTCTCTCTCTCTCTCTCTCTCTCTCTCTCTCTCTCTCTTTATGCAATACATCCTCTAACCAGCGGTATCAGTATAATACTCTACAGTATACTACCATTAAATAGCATCATGCATCACAGTTCTTTTGCATTCGATGTTACACTCATACACACATATATATATATATACAGTTTATATATATATATATATATATATATATATATATATATATAGAGAGAGAGAGAGAGAGAGAGAGAGAGAGAGAGAGAGAGAGAGAGAGAGAGAGAGAGAGAGAGAGAGAGGGCGGGCTGGCGAAGTCTAACTGTGACCCTATGTGTCAATAGGCGTCGGAGGAGATGTTGTGTATATATATATATATATATATATATATATATATATATATATATATATATATATATATATGGTATTTGTTTACAAGAGCATGCTCTCCATTTACTCCAAAATTATGCATTTCGGCAGCTCTCCTCTTCTTGTATAGTAATTAGGAGGTTGTTTAAATTCTGGGAAAGCAAAAACTAGCAAGATATGTTGCGCAAGGGGGGAGGGGGAGGCGTTGGTGGAGGAGGTACTAAACGACTTGGAACCGACAGGTCAACATAGTCAACCAAAGAGAAGTTCGTGACGTTAGCGAACATTTGGTATATATTTAAAACCGGATTTTGAGCAAAGCAAAAAATATTTTTTTGGGTGATATGGCCATGTCGTCCTGATGGAAGGTTCCTTTAGGCAGCTTTTTAAGGGATATTTGGGTACAGTGATACTTCCAGAGAATTAACCACAGGTGTCCTGAGTTCT
>NC_090731.1:141426194-141441194 GCF_036898095.1 Palaemon carinicauda
GGCAAATGAATTAGTCTTTTAGTATTTTAGCCTAAGGAAAATTCAAGGGACAGAAAGAGTTTTTTTTTTTTTATGTTAGTGGTAGGGCACTCAGTTTTCATGTGCCAGGGTCGTGATTCGATTCCAGCAAGTCAGCCATCTTTGAATGAGTGCCAAAGTCGGCTAAAGCCAATAAGATAGCCATATGCATCATCTCCAATTGTATATTTCAAGTTGGGTATCTGATTGTTTCCATATGAGAAAAAAAAAGTGACTGGAGGCAATAAACATTACTATTTTTCATCTTACCACCTGCTTTTATATCTATAATGAAGAAAAGAACAATGAAAAGTGACTGGAGGAAATAAACATTATTATTTTTGGTCTTACTGCCTGCTTTTATATCTAAATGGAAGAAAAAAGCAATGAAAAGTGACTGGAGGAAATAAACTTTACTATTTTTGTTCTTACCACCTGCTTTTATATCCATATAGGAAAAAAAACAATGAAAAGTGATTAGAGGAAATAAACATTACATGTTTTTGGTCTTACCACATGCTTTCATATTCATATGGATGAAAAAAAAATATTGAAAAGTTAGTGGAGGAAATAAACAATAATATTTTTGGTCTTACTACCTGCTTTTGTATACATTTACTTCGAAATGATGGTGACTCGGCCCGTCGACCTCTGCATTTAAAGAGAGAAAGAAATAAAGTTGTTTAGATTAGTGTGTTTATGTGTGCGTGTGTATGCACATGGCAGTAATATAACTAATAACCCGTGATCCATTACTGGCCTGTTGGTGTGTTTGTCTCAAATATTAACACTACCGGAATGATTTCATGTGATTAATTACCCGGTCTATATTGGCCCCATGAGCTATTCAAATAAATATTTTCTTTAATGTTCTGAATAAATATGCATTATATATATATATATATATATATATATATATATATATGTGTGTGTGTGTGTGTGTGTGTGTGTGTGTACGAACTGAACTCACATACGCATTGATAAATACTCACACTCACATATGCACATACACACACGCACTTATACATATATATGCCTGAAGCCTTTATTGTGCAGTGGGGTAATAAATGGCTGATAATATATATATATATATATATATATATATATATATATATATATATATATATATATATATATATATATATATATACAGTAGGATGTATTATGGGTGAGGGCACTTATATCTATTAGTTCGACCATCAACCAGAGACAATATGTCATGGATTTGTTCTTTACTGCGCTTCTATATTGCATAGTTTTCTATTTTGCATTCCCAACTAATTCGTCACATTTGCTATCTTCATTATAAGATGGTGTATATATTTTTCTAAAGGGATATGAATTCAGGGAATCGATAACATCAATCTCTTCCAAATTTATCTTTTACCTTCAAAACTGTTTTGAATAACTTCATTTCTATAACAGAACATTACTCAGTAGCACGTTACATGTCATTTATATGTTTATCTCTTAGTTAAAAGTTAATTTCTACTGTTATAATAACAGATATAGTATTTTCAATGCTGAGAGAGAGAGAGAGAGAGAGAGAGAGAGAGAGAGAGAGAGAGAGAGAGAGAGAGAGAGAGAGAGACTTTTTTAAATTGACAGGGTATTTCATTCAAGATTAGATTATCTTATTCATATATATGGAAATAAGACTACCAGAAATATGAAAAAAAAAACTGGTAAAGAAGTTTCATTTCTCCCTGATGGTGGGCGAAGTCTCTCTCTCTCTCTCTCTCTCTCTCTCTCTCTCTCTCTCTCTCTCTCTCTCTCTCTCTCTCTCTCGTCTTACTATCTTACAGTTTCAGAATTGTAAAAATAGTGCAGAAATTATATGTATATATAGAATCATATATTCATATGAATATAAATAAACACACACACACACACACACATATATATATATATATATATATATATATATATATATATATATATATATATATATATGTATATATATATATATATATATATATATATATATATATATATATACATATATACATACATATATATATATATATATATATATATATATATATATATATATATATATATATGTGTGTGTGTGTGTGTGTCATCATCATCATCATCATCTGTTATTAGTCCACTGCAGAACAAAAGCCTCAGACGTGTCCTATCAGTTGTGTCTATTTATGGTCTTTATATGAAAGTCCACCCTTGGAAACTTTCTTAGTTCGTCAATCCGTCATCATCTCTTCTTTCCCTCACTTATTTTGCAATCTCTAGGAATCCATTCTGTTATTCTTAATGTACTATTATTTTTCATTCTCATTATATGTCCTGCCTATGTCCATTTATTTTTTTTCTTTTATATGTCAGAAACACCTCTACTTTAGTTTGCTTTCGTAACCATGTTGCTTTTTTCTGTCTCTTAGTGTTATTCCCCTTATTATTCTTTCCATAACTCTTTTAGTTGTAACTAGCTTTTGTCCTAAGGCTTAAGTAAGTCTCTAAGTTTATAGTGCATAAGTTGAAACTGTTAGGACAATCTGATTGAATATTTTTCTTTTTATAAAAATTGGCGTTTTACTTTTCAAAATCTCATTCAGTTTGCCCAAAGCTCTCCATCCCATGTTTATCCTGTTTTTTAATTTCGGTCTTGTTTCTTGGGAAAACACTTACTGTCTGTCCAAAATACAAATATTCATCATCAGTCTGTAGAGGTTAGTCCATAACTCTTATTTGTTGTCTCTGCATATTAATTGAACATCATCTTAGTTTTTTCATATTCATTTTCAGTCCTAAATTTCTGCTTTTCTCATTCAAATCTTCTATCATTTTTTTTTTCAATTCCTTCCATGATTCACTAAACACAACTATGTCATCTGCAAATCTTAAGTTAAATTATTCTCCATTAATATTAACATCATACCGTTTCTCAATCTAAATTTTTATAAATTTTTATTCATGCTGTGAATAATTTAGGAGAAATTGGGTCTTCCTGTCTAACTCCTTTCTCAACCAGAATTTCCTTACTATCTTTATATAGTTTTAGGATTGCTGAACTTCTTGTATATATATATATATATCCTCAAGTGTTCTAACGTAAGATTAATCATCTATTCCTTGTATTAGAAAGGCTTTATTACTGCTGTGGTTTTGGCAGAATCAAAGACATTCTATTAGTTTATGATTGCCAGACATGGTGGTTTGTCATACTGTGCTAATTTTTCCATTAGCTTTTATTGCATGTATATGGTCAGTTGTTGAATACATGTTTCTAAAGCCTCTTAGTTGATTAAAGTCTAGCTGTGTTTCTATTATTTCTTATATGATTTTTGTAAATATTTGATAATTAATGGAGAGTAAACTTATTGGGCGGTATTTATCAGGTCTTTAGTATCTCCCTTTTTGTGAATTAGTATGATGTTAAAGTTTTTCCAAGCTTTAGGTATAGAGCATTTTTGCAGACATTTTGTGTGAAGTTCAGCCGGTTTTACTACTGTGAAATATCTTAAATCTATTATTGAAACAATTGTTAGGCCATCTTCTCACGCTGCTTTGCCTCTTTTGATGCCCTTTAATGCTCTTTTTTTTTCTTTTTTTTTTTTAAACTTCTCCTACTGTTACGTTTGGTACTGGCTCAGGTGTTTCATTATTTCTATTGGTAAAGTTAGTTCTTATATCACTCTTGTATAGCATTGTATAGAAAGCCTCTGCAATTTTTGAACACTCGGTCTCTATTGTGGATAATATTTTCATTTTCATCCTTTAAAGTAAACTTCTGTTGGCGCTCTGTTCCAAGTATTATTTTCATAAATTTTATGCTTTTTCCTTTCTTTAGTATTTCCTCAATTTTGGTCTGATTGTGTTTACGAATATTTTGAGTTTCTATGTTTATTGTTTTGGATATTTCTGCTAATTCTATTTCATCTCGCTTGGATTTTACCTTCATTTCCAATCGTTTCATTATTAGGATTTGGTCTTTTATAATAGTTTTCCTTGTCCTTGTTTAGGAGCATCTCCATCTATTTCTTGTGCTGATTCTAATACAATTTTTTAAAATTACTGTTCATTTCTTCTTTACTTGCTTCCATTTTATCGTGTATCTGGCAGTACCTATTTTGTATTGCTAAACTAAACTCATTAGATTTTTTCTCTTATTACATAAGTGTATTATCTTTCTTAAAATAAGTTGTAAGCTGTCTTTCCTTGCAGAAAATTCTTCTAACATGTTTCCTCTGCCATTCCTTATGCCTACTCCAAGTTTACCTCCTGCTCAATCTACTCTTGCTTTTGATCTACTTTAGCATTGAAATCACCCAAAGCAAAAGTAAATTGAGTCCTATGTTGTTGTTTTTTTTTCATAGATATCTCAGGATCTTCATAAAAAGTTTTTGTTTTTTCCGTTGTATGGGATGTTGTTGGTACCTACGTTTGAAAGATCTTCATTTTATACTTTTTATTTAGTTTGATAATTAATCCTGCAGTTTTATCACTAGTGCTAAACAAAATCTTCTCTATTACCGGCAAGATAATTTTCTTTGTTCCTTTCCTATCTTCCCTAGACGGGGTCCTGACGCTGTATGTCTAACGGTACAATTTCCAAAGGTGACCTGTTCTAGTCGAGAAATTTTTAGCAATCCCTGCAGTGGGATGTAACCGGCCGCCACCTTGGGCAAGTTGTTCCACAGTCACTTGAGATGGGTTCGAGGCCGGGTTATGATGCACATGCCTGGGTTTTGGTCTGTTTTCATCACCACGCCAGCCACTTCGGAGTGGTGATGGTGGGAGACTTCTGGCTTCTATTTTGCTTTCACCTATTTAATATTTAAAACGTTATAATAGTATTCTGAATAATGATTATAGTATATTCTTGGAGCGCTTTTTCTACCTTGGTTTTGGTATTTTCATCGCTTTGGTTAACTCATAATTCTATGTGTGCACAGTAAAATTTCGCAGCTTCCACCTTCACTCATCCACAATCTGACGACTAGATGTTCTTCCAGAAATTCTAAATTCAGAAATCAGGTTATTTGTTCGCACAGTTAGATATTTTCATTTTATTCCTAAATTTTGGGATTGCTCTTCCTTCCTTCTAACAAATTCTTCAATTCCATCCCATAGCCTCTGTCATTTCTCCTCTTTCATTATCACATGCTTTATCAACACCAGAAATTCAAAATTCTGTATTTCCCCTTCGCACTCTGTCACATTTCCCTCTTCCTCTCCCGAAACTGCGTTGAGGAAAATTTAATATCAGGTGTGCAATATATCACTCACACAACCCTCCCTCCTTCATATATTTAGTGACATCTGACTTCAGTACTTCCATTACTTTGCCATTGTATGAGGAAACTATTCTTCAACCCGTGACACTTTTCAATTTTTTATATCCTGTGCAGTGATCGCTTTGTGCTGTTTGGCTGCCCATCAGTGTCCCCACCCTTGATCTGTTACCCCTTCCCCCCCATTCTCTCTCTCTCTCTCTCTCTCTCTCTCTCTCTCTCTCTCTCTCTCTCTCTCTCTCTCTCTCTCTCTCTCTCTCTCTCTCATATTTAATACACATGCAAGCAAACCTTGTTAATTTTCGCGAATCTTTCTCCTTTCGTGTTGTATATGTTTTTAATACCCATTCCTTTATAGCTGTCCTCTTTTAGAATGCCATTTTAGTATATTTTCCTCGTTATATAGTTACCTCCCTGCCTATTTATTTTATTAGAATCCGCTCTCCGTGCGTGTCAACTCTAAAGTAGGTTAAGCACAGCGTTAAGCTGGAATCACACAAGGATTTTTTGGCCATCATCTGCCCAAAATGGAAAGCACGAGATGTTGTTGCTAGAGATATTGGTTTCCCGACTGACGGAAAGAAGCGCATATAAACTGGGAGTATGACGTTAGATGTAAACACACAAAATGCTGGTTGCAAATAGGACGTGCTCTTGCTTGGCAATCTCTTAGTATCAAGAGATAATAAGAATTTGCTTTGTTAGTCCCGTGATAGTTGTATTCATTTTTCAATTCACGTAACATACTGATAATACATAATACTTGGAACAGTTAGAAACTTTCTTGGTGCCATGATGATATCATCTGATCGGTTTCGTTTAACTTTTTTCCCATTTGTTCCTCGAACTACAATATCATAGTCTGATGCTACAACACCGTCGTTTACTATCATCGACTGAAGGTTGGCGGAAACTTTGGGCAAATAATGACTAGTGTGATTCCACCATTACTCTCAGCTTATGCCCTCCGAAAAAAGTTCTTTCCCTTAGAAAATCACTGCATTAGCTCGTCTCTCTTTTAAAACAATCTTTGTTCTTTCCCTTCTCCATATTAATGTATCGCTTTTCTTCGTTCCATTGACTCAATCCGAATTTTAAATATTTATACATGATGTTAGAAGGTAGAAAGAGAAAAGATAATAGAATGGTTAGGAGTATATTCGTAATCGCACATAGCATCCCTTGTACCCCGGAAGCCTTGACACCGAAGTCCTTAGGTGAGTCCCAGTTAAGTCCAAGGATGCTCCTAATCTATCCAGGATGTCCGGAAAATTCTTGTCCAAATCACCTAAAACGCCAGTCATGCATGAACCTCTCTCTCTCTCTCTCTCTCTCTCTCTCCTCTCTCTCTCTCTCTCTCTCTCTCTCTCCTCTCTCTCCCAAGCCCTCCTTATGCCCTTCCCTTGCCCATCTTTGAAGGGATCTAATGCCCATCCCACCTGTCAGACAATTTGCAATCACACCTTGCTGGACTAACACTGAAAAGAAATGTGTTGGATTGTATTCAATGGACGGTGATTGCATGGTAAAGAGGTCTCTTTTTCGCTCTATTTCTCTTTCTTTCCCTTTTTATTTTCACTATTCCTTTTTTTTTTTTTGGAAGTTGCTGCTGTATTAAATGTGGAGTTTTAAATGATAACTTGTCATACAATAGAGCATGTAATGCATACATTTGCTAGAGTATACATAGCTTGTTTTAGAAGAGAGAGAGAGAGAGAGAGAGAGAGAGAGAGAGAGAGAGAGAGAGAGAGAGAGAGAGAACATCATTAGGTTCTTGAGTACTTCTAAGTCATGAATCTTTTTATAAAGGGTTAAGGGTTACATTCCACGAAAATTGGATCGTTGAAGTTGCATGGTCCAATAAAAGTTTCTTTTTCTTCATATGAAGGACAATTTAAGTGTTTGATCACGTCACATGACGTTTAATAACCCGGAGAGAGAGAGAGAGAGAGAGAGAGAGAGAGAGAGAGAGAGAGAGAGAGAGAGAGGGGTATTTATATTTGGTGTTATGATACTATTATGCCTTATATTTCCGTGTATTATATATATTTTCTCTACAAATAACAATAATGTATTGGTAATTTATCTGCGTTTATATTAGATGTTAAACTCGGACACCCCCCCCCTCTCTCTCTCTCTCTCTCTCTCTCTCTCTCTCTCTCTCTCTCTCTCTCTCTCTCTCTCTCTCTCTCATACATACACACACAACTGGTGTTTACAAAACTGTGCTGAATGTGGTTAACTAGATTGTCATTTTAAATTGATTTAAGTGCTCGCCTACCCTATCCTTTCTTCTTTACAATATTCTTTCATGACAAATTTGAACTGCAGTCTGGACTCTTATACAGAAGATACTGTAATAATTTCGCATAGATTGGTACTTGCAGGCTACACCCCTTTTCGTATTAATATCTTTTCCTAAGATAGAGTAAGTCTGTGATTTATCAATCCTCCTTTCTATTCTTTCAATTCTTTCGTTATACAGTGTCCTAAAAGTAACCAAGGAACTTGGAAAATTTTTTTTCAATTGTTGGAAACAGAAAACAATTTCTGTCAACAGAAAACAATTTCTGTCAACAGAAATATCGTTAAAACAGAACGAAAACACAAATATATAGATATATACAGTATATGTATGATTGCACTTGATGTAAAAGTAAAACAAACATTGTAAAACAGGTGTGTTATATGATTAATGTAAATTTAAAGTTTCCTATTTTATATTGAGCTCCCAGGAACTTACCATGTCAAATCCATCATATATGCTTGTTACTTAGGGGAATTCATCAGGACTTTCCCCATTCTTATGATGCAGTCATCTTTTAGGATGGATTTTAACTTTTTGTATCCCTCCTATATTACAGGGTTTATTTTATTTTCTGACAATTTCTGGTATATTCTGTACATACGGACCCTCTCTATCCTGGCATTTATGATGACTGATAGGGAATTGCCGTTTTGATTCTATCTTATATGCTGTCCTTTTTAGGACAGATAACGACTTGACATATCCACGCTCTCTTATTTTCTCGCAATTTTCGAGGACAGATTTGAGACTGCTTGTCTTGATTCTCTTTACGTTTTTATTTTAGATGATGGATTGGTAATGCCGGTCTGTGCTGTCCTTTTTAGGTTCGCATTGTACTTTCTGTCTTGATACTTAATTTCGGTCAATTATTTTAGGAGAGATTATTAATTGCCATATGTACCCTTTCTGTACTGTCTTTTTAATTAATGTTTGGGATTCTCTTGTTTCCCCTCTCCCTTTTCTTTTTTTTGATATATTAGAACTCTCTCTCTCTCTCTCTCTCTCTCTCTCTCTCTCTCTCTCTCTCTTTCTCTCTCTCTCTCTCTCTCTCTCTCTCTCTCTCTCTCTCTCTCTCTCTCTATATATATATATATATATATATATATATATACAGTATATAAATATATATATGTTTATATATATGCATATATATATATACATTTATATATATATATTCATACATGTATATATATATATATATATATATATATATATATATATATATATATATATATATATATATATATAAAGAATGCATTTAGACTTTTCATGTCAATATCTTACGTTACCGACATTATTCGCGGCATACATAACACTGAGTTTCTCCCCTTTTTTATTCTGTTCTATTGCACTTTCGCCATGATTATAGGCATCGCTCACAACTACCTTTATTTTTTTGGTGGCTTGGGAGGGTCAAAACTTTTACCTAAATTGAAACACTATTCACTTTCTTTTGTATGTAAAAATACTCAAATTGGTTACAGGCTGATGATCCAACTATAAAACACAATAATAATAATAATAATAATAATAATAATAATAATAATAATAATAATAATAACAAAAGTTCGGTTGACTATCCATGGTTCCATTTTCTTATTTTATAGTATCTACCTATAAGTATTCGAGAAAAAAAAATTACTATATATCATTGTAGCCGCATTTTATTTGTTAAATGTAAAGCATCACAGCAACTAAGTAGTGGTATAGTACGATTCAACATTATAATAATATGATAGTTATTTAAAATGAATGGTTACACGAAATTGTCAAAATTACACCAGCAACGAATCTACTATATTCCCCAAGGATAATTCTTCTCGACTACTAAATGGGTGTTTATTTGTTCCAACAAATTGTTATGCTCTTTTTCCGTGAAGTTCCAGAATTAATTAAAAGTGGAGAAGGTTTTGAACTAAACTTATTTGTACTTCCATCTTTTAATGGATTTAGTATATATTTTATGCTATACGGGACGTGATTGGAATACATATAGTTATGGTTATGTAATTGCCTTTGTTTATATTGTTAAGGTTATTATGATGATGATGGTGATCATTATTATTATTATTATTATTATTATTATTATTATTATTATTATTATTATTATTATTATTATTATTATTATTATTGTTATTATTATTGTTGTTATTTCACCTAAAGTTGTGATTGCATTAGTCACTTTTAAATCATGGTGAACTTTTTTATTTGAATTTTTTGTAATCTTGGAGTGTCCGACTTTCATTTGCAAGATTTCTTAGAGAACATCACATATAAAATCGGTAGTGTGGCTGCCTATAGAATATTAGGGAATTTTTTTATTTATCTCCGCTTTTCTAATAATCTCCCTTGTATGGCTGTTCTTCGGGAAACTAAAGAGTGAAAAGCAGTCCCCTGTCATCAGAATATGTTTTGGTTTTAGGATAAACTTTACAACATTTATGATATATTGATCAGTTTGATTTTTATAGCTAAATTCATGGCAAAATAAAGAGAAATCTATCTTATTATTATTATTATTATTATTATTATTATTATTATTATTGTTATTATATAAATGCCCTAAGGAGTGCAAAGTAGTCTTTACATGGATGATTTTGCAATATACTACGAATCAAGTAGTCTTCGTCTCCTACAAAATGTTTTAAACAACTAAATTCTATGAATAAAAGTTTGGACTGCGTCTGTTGGTTTCAGACTTTCTGAAGAAAAAAACTCTAGCAACAATGTTTTATTAAGAAAATCAGATTGAAGCAAAACCTCACATTGGGTGACTTTCAAGTCCAGTTTCAACATAGGGCAATGTTTTGGGGACTAATATTCGATGTAAATGTAATAATCCTCTAAACCTAGTGCAGATATTGTCTAATATAATCTACATTCTACAACTATCAGAAAGATTCTTATTCAACCATCCCTCTTTCTTCCAACTCATCTCTTATATATATCAAAGAAATGTAGCTATACTCCAAGTCATCATAAGTAACATGCTTTGCAACATATTCAAAGGAAAGGACCTCATCATGCTATATACAGTATACTGATGGCTCAAAATCTTCAATGGGTGCTGGCTGTGCTGTAGTGTCACCAGACAAAATTAGTCAGCTCCCATGTCCCATCAGAGATAACAACCTTTATACTAGATTGTTACAACAATTGAAGATAGGCCGAAACATGAGATTGTGATTTATACTGATCTAAGAAGTGCCACTCATAAAAATAATCTAGTATTGAAAATTATAGAGCTCCTTTACAGGTTCTATTACCATGGGGTAGATATAGAAATATGTTGGATTTGTGCACATGTTGGAGTTTTGAGTAATGAAGAAGCGGATTCTGCAGCTAAATAATCAATTTACCAAAACGCCCTTATAAGATTACATAACCCACGTAAAGCATTTCATAGCCTCTAAATGGTAAGATCAGTAAAATAACGGATCTGATGGCAATCTGTTGAAAGAAATAAAGCCTATGGTTTCTCTTTGGGGATATTCAGTGCAAAAAGAAAGGAAGATTGAAGAAATTTTATCCATATTGCGCATAGGTCACACAAAGCTTGGTATTTGATGTGCATACCTCATGAAGCAGTACCCAGGTGGAAAGAGTGTGATTGTATTTTAACCATAAAACATTTTTACCAATTGTAAAGTTTTTAAAAGAGAAAGAGGCATATGTTTTGGTAGAGAAGGTTTTATTGACCGTTTATCGGACACAGGCTTTAGAGATAGAATTTGAATTAATATGTATTATAGATTTATACATCATAATTTTTTTTTATTTTTCATCCCTTGTACTTACAATGTATTTTTTCTAGCATGAATATGAATATTTGTTTATTCCCGAATTTAATCGATGCTGCTATGTAAGAGTAGAGATTGACTCACTGGATTGGCAAATCTCGTTTTAGTAAAAATATATAATGAGCAGCAGTTGTAGTAGTTGGTGTTGTTGTTGTTGTTTTTGTTGTAGTAGCAATAGTAATAGTAGTTGTAGTCGACCTGACCTGTAATATAGGCAGACGGAAAAGTGAACGGTTACTAATTGAAGAACCATTAAAGAAGCGCCGAATCTAACTGTGTATTAGTGTATGTTCCATCTTTCGTATTGTAAGTTTGAAAAATCTTGTACTTCCAAATCTATTTTTACTTCTAGACAAATTGGAGACTACTCATACCGTTCATTTTACATGGCTTGAAGACATCAGCTTGTGGCGTGAATTAAATATTTTCTCAATGTATTCTCTGGAAGAGAATAATTCTGGTTCTTATCGTTTTTTTATGAGAAACTATTCATTAGGCATATTTTCCTGTAACGGGTAGAGTTTTCGTTTTATTACCTCCGCCAGGAGGGTATGTTTTCGGTTCGGTTTGTTTGTTTGTTTGTTTCTCTGTTTGTCTGTCTGTCTGTGGACAACGTAGAGGCCACATTTCTACACGGAATCACTTCAAACTTGGCCAAGTAGTTCCCCAATGTGTATGGAAGAACTGATTAAATTTTGGTCAAGGTCACCCCAAGGTCAAGGTCACAGGGGTCACTGGTGTCACTATGACATAAGTGGCCATATCAAGAGACAGAAATAAAGCACTGACTTTTGCATAAGCCAACAGGGAAGTCCTAGTCCAGGCGCAACCCATGGGTGATGTTCAAATTTATAAAGGTCAAAGGTCAAGGTCATATTGGTGCATTATATCAATGTCATATTAAGTATCAGTGGCAAATGAACAAAGATCACTTGAAGGTCAAAAGTCAAGCAGGTCACTTGAAGGTCAAGGTCACGTGAAGGTCAAGGTCACCTGAAGGTCAAGGTCACGTGAAGGTCAAGTACATTTGAAGATCAAGGTCACTTGAAGCCAAGGTCATGTGAAGGTCAAGGTCACGTGAAGGTCAAGGTCACTTGAAGGTCACGTGAAGGTCAAGGTCATGTGAAGGTCGAAGTCACATCAATTCATGATTCTAGGACATATGGCGCTCTAGGTCACCTTGGCGGAGGTATGTCCTCTACGAGGACCATGTCCGCGTTCAGGACTTGCTCACTTGTTAGTACCTTGTAAACAATGTTGCTCAAAACTGTGATAGATAAATGGTCTCTCTCTCTCTCTCTCTCTCTCTCTCTCTCTCTCTCTCTCTCTCTCTCTCTCTCTCTCTCTCTCTCTCTCTCTCATATATATATATATGAATATATATATATATATGCACATATATATATATATATATATATATATATATATATATATATATATATATATATATATATATATATATATATATACATATATACATACTCACAATATTCTGCCGTGATGATTCCATAATTTCCCTGAGCTATATAATTTTATACACAGTAAATTGCAGTCAGAAACAATATCTGGCAAGATGGATATTTTCTTTGTTCCTGAAGAAGAAAGGAAGACACCGGTAAAGATAATTTTTATTGTTTTACTTAGGATATTTCTTAAGAGTTCGTTATTAAACCATTGATTTTTATTAAAGGAATTGTCCCATATTTTCCATCCTTCAGACAAGAAAAGAACTTCTCGAATGGAAGAGAATCTTGCAAATGACAGGAGGAAAAATATAATGCTGTTGATAAAATACGAAAGGTCTCTTAAATAAAAAATATCTTCATGCTCTCACTCAGCCAACCGATGAGATGTTACCGCTAGAGAGTTATTGAATCCTTTGACTGGCCAGGCAGTACTACATTGGATCCCTCTCTCTGGTTACGGCTCATTTTTTGCTTCGCCGACACATACACCAAATTGTCTGGCTTATTCTTTTCACATTCTCCTTTCCTCATACTCTTGACAGCACTAAAATTACCAAACAATATTCCTCACTTAAAGAGTTAACTACTGCAATGTAATTATTCAGTGGCCACTTTCCTCTTCATAAGGGTAGAAGAGACTCTTTAGCTATGGTAAGCAGCTCATCTAGGAGAAGGACACTCTAAAATCAAACCATTGTTCTCTAGTCTTGGGTAGGGCCATGTCTTCTCTACCAAGGTTTTCCACCGTCTTGCGCACGCTTTTTCTATCTTGTTTCTCTTCCTCTTGTTTTTATGATTTTTTTATAGTTTATATATGATAGATATAATTTAATGTTGCTAATTATCTTATTTTGATTGTTATTACTACTCTAACAGTTTTTTATTTCCTTTTTTCCTTTCATCACTGGGCTATTTTTCCCTGTTGGAGCTCTTGGGCTTATAGCATCGTTCTTTTCCACCAAGGGTGGTAGCTTAGCTAGCAATAATAATAATAATGATAATAATAATAATAATGATAATAATAATAATAATAATGATAATAATAATAATAATTATGTTAAATCTTTATATAATGACCACGAGCAGGGCAGTATTACAGAGTATAACTCACGTACACAAAACATTTTTCATGACAAATAATTTTTATGGGTTGCCTTTTTTTTTCACAGCGGTTATGAATTATTTCATAGATTTTTGAGAAACTTTTTGTTTTAGAGAATGAATGAAACATAGAATTAGAATTTAACAATCATGTAAGCAAAATCTGGCTTGCTGTAAGATTTTCATCAACCATTAGAATTCAGATCTAAATATACAAGAATATCTAAAAAGTATGCGGCTATTGAAGTTCTCATAACACTCAGGATTGTATTACTCACTGATTAAGATCTTTTTATATATACCATAAAAACATTCTCATCGGAATGTTGTTGTTGTTAGGTGTATAACTATCTATACAATAGTAATGTATAATGACCACTCACTGGTATGGCAAACAAAACTATTATTATTATTATTATTATTAATAATAATAATAATAATAATAATAATAATAATAATGTTGCTGTTGCTGTTATTATCATTGTCATTATTATGTACAACCCTTTTTGAAAAAGAAAGATACTACAAGTCCAAAGGCTCTAATAAGGAAAATAGCTCATTGAGAACTGGAAATAAAATATATGAAAAGTAGTGGATAAAGAATATAAGATATCTTAATATTAGTAACAACATTAATATAAATATTCCATATATAGACTACGAAAAGAGGCTCATGTCAGCTTATTCAACATACAAATATTTGGTGCAAGTTTGAACGTTGAAGTTTTACCGATTTAACTCTCCTTTTGGGAAAATCATTCCACAGTTTGGTCACAGCTGGAATAAAACCTCTAGATTACTGTGTAATATTGAGTCTTATGATGGAAAACGCAAGACTGTAAGAATTAATTACGTACATAGTATTACGAAGAATATGGTAGTCTGGGAAGATCCGAATGCAAAGGATGCTCAGAATTAAGAAAAATCCCATGCAATATGCTTGAAAACCAAGTGAAAGTGATTAATATCAAAATCAGGCATTAGAAATTTAATAAACTGTAAGAATCTTTGATACAGTAAAGTGGACGCTGAAGAAAATTGTTTCCAACAGC
>NC_090731.1:141446194-141478694 GCF_036898095.1 Palaemon carinicauda
CGTTTGATGATTCTCCTTTTTAGGCCAAAACAAAGTTAAGGTAACGGTAGATGATAGGTTCTTTTCACAAGCTTTTCTATAGGGAAAGGTACAATGATTGAGAAAAATAGATAGTTGTGGTTTTTGATTAAGTACCAATAACGAGATTAGTAAAAGATTAAAGAGAATTAATGATAACTGTGAAGCAGAACAAATAAGGAAAGAATAGCTGTTGAGAACGAGTAGTTAATGGAAGCTAATACGAAATAATGGCGAAGAAAAAATAAAATATTGGACAGCGCAGAAAGAGTAATTGATGAGAGATATTGTTAAAAAAAAAGAATAAAGGAAATTTTGTATATTTGAGAAATGTTGAGGCAGAAATTGGTATACGTATCCAGCAATGGAGTGGTTATTAAAAGGGGGAGAAGTGAATAGAGAGAAAATCGCGAAAGGATGAGAGGAATAGTGAATTAAAGAGGAACAATTGAATAAAGGGGAGAGATAAGTAATGGTTAAGGTACATCAAATTTTTAATGATTAAATCAAGGAAAGTGGCATTAACGTAAAAATAGTCAGTGAACAGAGTACTAGTCTTCAAAGGGATGCATTTTGATGTAAAGAGATGAAAAGTTTGAACGTACCCAAAGAGAGGAATAATGGTTTGGTTTTCCTTTCAGTAGGTTGACCGTTGATAACAAACACTTACAGTAATGAAGAAGACAGTATGTGTTTAGGTAGGATAATTTGCTTTGCGTTTTGGCTATTTTTTATTTTTTTATAAATAGAGAAATATTTTTAAGGAATTTCTGTATTCTATTTTATTTGGTTGAAGATATAGCTATATCTTCATAGACATATTTCAGTTGATTATTCGTATTTGAAATGGGATGATGAATTTTTGTTTATCATAGATATTTTTTCAAAGTAGGAAATTTCAAAGTATTTTTATGATAGTAATCGATTGTACATAATACGTATGTAATTGTTATATAAATTCTTTAGCAAATTTTGAGCTTTTGGAACCTTAACCAATATAGATAAACAACAATACGGATGCACATACCGGTGTTGAATTTCAACAAAACTTGCTCTTTTTCATCAGTGGTTTATAAATATATTTTTGTAATCCATTGTTACATTACAATTGGTAAAGCAAGAAAACTGGACTATTTCCATGTTTTCCTTTCCCTTCGAATATTATCAAATAATGAATAACAAAAAATACTAGTAGCGAATTGCTTTTAAAGAATAGACAAGGGGAAATTATTATTTTGTTCTCCAGTTGAGTTTGTTTACTCAAATTATGCTCTGCCTGAGAACTATTTCACGCCGTAGTATCATTGCTAATGAAAATATCAGTGCCATCAAGCAAAGCTTTAAGACCAATAAATAGAAGAGACTCGAAGTCCCTAGACAAAGAAATTTCCTGAATGTTATGCAGTAGATACTGGTTCGAAGAAGTCTGTACAGCCCGTAATCTGTTCTTTTCGACCTGTACTACTGTTTTGTAAATCTTTTTTCATAACATGGTAATATTTATTATCTTCTCCCTTCTTTTTGCTTTCCATTTTACGATTTCACATTTTTTAAAGCATGGACATTATTTTTTCAAGAAGTAATGTTGCTTATTTTGATTGATAATATTCATAATAAGAATTACGATGGTTAGCTTAAAAACAATACTACAGATAGAGAGCGATTGGGTCCTTTGACTGGCTACATTGGATTCTTCTCTCTGGTTACTGTTCATTTTCCCTTTACCTACATATACACCGAATAGTCTGGCCTAGTCTTAACATTTTCCCCTCTGTCCTCCATTACACCTGACAACACTAAAATTACCAAACAATTCTTCTTCACCCAGGGGGTTACTGCATTATCATTGTTCATTGGCTACTTCCCTTTAGGTAAGGCTAGAAGGACATTCGAAAATCAAACCATTGTTCTCTAGTCTTGGGTAGTGCTACAGCCTCTGTACCATGGTCTTCCACTGTTTTTGGGTTACAGTTCTCTTACTAGAGGGTATACTCGGGCACACTATTCTATCTTATTTCTCTTCCTCTTGGTTTTTGATTTTCTTTTTTAGTTTATATAGGAGATATTTATTTTAATGTTATTACTGTTCTTTAAATATTTTATATTTCTTTGTTTCCTTTCTTCACTAGGCTGTTTTCCCTGTTGGAGTCCCTGGGCTTATAGCATCTTGCTTTTCCAACTAGGGTTGTAGCTTAGCAAATAATAATGATGATAACAATATCAGTGAATTAATTTTGGACTATGTCATGTCATTTGGCGAGTATCAATTTACAAGTGGACAGTATCAGCTATGATGTGCGCCATTACTGAATCCGACTAACTCAGTGAGATGTCATAGGCCACCGAGGCTGCAAGAGCTGGCTGCGTCATTATAAATTGCAATAATGTATTTTACATTATTGTTCATATTACTTGTCAATGGGGTTATCATCAAATCGCATTGGAAAATAGCTTGAATTTCGTAATTTGATTGATGATACATATTACGAGGCTGTGATTTGTAGTTATCTCTTTTTTTAAAATGAAATGTACTTATGGATAGTTTATTAGAGAACTGATTGAGATTAAACGTTTAAACGCTGATGATTTACGTTATAAAATGTAATTTATGAGCAATGGGAAGATTTTAGCGATAAATGAGAAATACCTGGTTATAATGTATGAGCGGAGAATGGTGGGCATTCCCCGTATAGTCTTAAAAGACTTATGTTTTCAATGACGGAATTTAGGACTGAAGTATCATTTACACCCAAAATGGTAACCTCAGTCGCATAACTGTATATGGGTTCGATTCCTGCAACGGAAGGAAGAGGTATATCATGTGGGCCTACAACCTTATAGTGAAAAGAGGGTACAAAGTGTGAGGAAATTGAGAAGTTTCGGAGTTGTTATTGCTGCTTATGGAACATATAGAACCCACTTGTGAAAGTGCCCATTAGAATTGTGATTGTTAGTCTAGAATGTTATACTGGTGCAGGTGAATTCACACACACACACACACATATATATATATATATATATATATATATATATATATATATATATATATATATATATATATATATATATATATATATATATGTATGTATATATATATTCTAGAAAGGAAAATTGGATGTCCGATTAGTATATAGGGCAATATATTCAATATCAAATGCATAATTGGTCAAACGATTCTCCTTTTCCCCTAGAGAGACCAAGATTGGGCTCATTCTGTCTAACCAGTATTCCTCACTATGACGAAGGAACCATGAAATAGGCCTACTATATGGAACATGACTCTGGGCGTCCTTGTGAAGTATAGGAGGGCCTCCTTCCAGAATCGCCGAAGGCGCTTCCATTAGTCATCTGAATACAGCCTAATACTGGAAAAAGTCACATAGCAAAAAGTCATGTTGCAGCTTCCACACTGAAGCTTCCAAGACTTTCATCACTTTCTGTATCTAGGAAGTGATGAAATGGCTGGGAAAAGGTATCCAGTATTTCATCTTCGACGGAATAAAACACTGAGTTATGTAACTTTTCACAACAATTGACCAAATTAAAATAATGGAGAGAGACTAACTTTTTGATTCAGTCGATTTTTTTTTTCTTTTTTTCCCATATGAACTTGCGGAAATAAAAATGTCCTTATCCCAGGGGGTTTATACCCCTGAAGCAGGATAGACAGCACATTTTCATTTTAAAATTTTAGACATCGAAGATATTTATTTTATGCATTTGTTCCATAAGAATATGTGTGTACCATTATCTAAGAGGATAGAGTGTAAGGCTTGATAAAGAAGAGATAAAGTAGACAATTTTAGGTACTTAGGGTCTACATTATACGCTCAAGTGAGAATGGACGAGGAAGTAAAACCTTGGATACAAGTAGGTTGGAACAACCGTAGAACAGCCTTTGGAGTTCTTTGTGACAGAATAGCGCCATTAAGACTGAAAGGAAAATTCCATAAGGCAGTAGTAAGACCAGTTATGCCTTAAAGTACACGAACAAGCACGGAAAAGAATGTGGAGAAGAAAATGGACATAGCTGAGAAGAGAATGTTAAAAGGGATGGCTGGTTTAACGAGGGAGGATAGGATGATACATGAGTGTTAAAGAGGGACAATAATAAATGTTGAAATGTCAAAGAAAATGCTGGACGGAAGACTGAGATGGTACGGACAACTACTAAGAAAAGGGGGTTGGAGGGAGAAGGGTTACCATGGAGCTGGAGGTACGGGGTAAGAAAAGAAGAGGTAGACAAAGAAAGGAGAAGAGCGAATATGTAGAAGAGGCCTTGAGTAAAAAAGGGACTTGATGAAACAGAAATGCCTATCAGAGGTAGATGGAAGCAGCAAATCCAAAACAGCTACCCAGTTTAGAAGTGAAGATTAGTTTTTCAAGAGTAATTTATTGTATTTTTATTCAATTTGCCTTTAATATTGGATATCTTAATCATAAATAAGTACTTAAGTGCAAAACACAATAATCTTTCCTTGAATTTTAATTCGCTTTTTAATATCTTATTTTATATCTTATTGTTTTCATAATTTACTTGGAACTCATATACAACACAAATACACATAAACAGCTAGATAGATTGATATGGTATATATGTATATGTATCATCATCATCTACACCTATTGACGCAAACGGCCTCGTTTAGATATCGCCAGTTGTCTCTATTTTGATCTTTTAATTCAATAATTCTCCATTCATCATCTACTTCACGCTTCATAGTCCTCAGCCATGAAGGCCTGGGACTTCCAAATCTTCTAGTACCTTTTGGAGCCCAGCTGAACGTTTGGTGAATTGATGTCTCTTGGGGAGTGCGAAGACCATGCCAAAACCATCTCCATCTACCCCTCATGATAATCTCATCCACATATGGCACACGAGTAATCTCTTATGGTTTCGTTTCGAATCCTGTTCTGCCATTTAACTCCCAATATCCTTCTGAGGGCTTTGTTCTGGAATCTAATAAATCTATGGAAGATTGTTTCATAGTCATACCATGAATTATCTCCATATAGTAACACCTATCTCACTAAACTGATATATAGTCTGATTTTTATATGTAATTTGAGGTGATTAGATTTCCAAATTTTACTTAACTTGACCATTATCTGATTTTCTTTTTTGAATCTTTTACCAAACTCTAATTCTAAAGACCCTGCATTGTTGATTATAGTTCCTAAATACTTGAATGATTCTACCTCATTAATCATTTCCCCTTTCAATGATATTTCATCTTCCATTGCATACTCCGTCTCATCATTTCTGTGATTTATTTTATCTTAACTTCGTGTGATATTTTATGCATTCTGATAAGCAAGCTTTGCAAATCCTGTGGTGTTCTGCTAACAAGGACAGCATCATCAGCATACTCTAGGTCAGCTAATTTTCTATCACCAATAGAGTCCAATCTATCTCTACCATCTTCGACTGTTCTACGCATTACAAAATCCCCGAGGAGAATAAACAATATATTTGACAACACATTTCCTAGAAGTACTCCGCTGTTTACTGAAAATTCATTTGATATGGTCATGGACAGACTTAATGAAATTCACTTATTTAAGAGGAATTCCATAATAATGAGGACTCTCCACCAAATTGGCCGGTACACACTATGAAAGGGTTTTTCATTGTCTATAAAACCATTAAAAAGGGATTTCTATAATCTATGCATTCTTCTACATGTCTCAAAATGAAAATTTGGTCAGGACAACTTCTACCTTTTATAAATGCTGCTTGTTCATCTCTCATCTTTTCATCAATCTTTCTCTCCCGTCTCTTTAGAATAAGCATACTATACATTTTGATAATAACTGAGGTAAGTGTTATGCCTCTGTTATGATTGCAGTCAATCAGGTCTCCCCCCCCTTTTTTTTTTTTGCCATTTTCATCAACACACAATTCCCATTCATCAGGTTTTGCTTCGTCATGCCACATTCTACAAAACAATCTTGTAAGTATTCTGGGAGTCACTCCTTATTCGGCCAGTATCATCTCGGCAGTTATTCCATCGTATCCAGGGGCTTTCCATCTCTGAGTTTTTTATGATAGTTTCGAGTACAAACGCACTGAATTCGTTCATGGGCACATCAAGATCGTCATTAGCTTCTGGTTTACTAATCAAATTATCCCCTTCGTATCTTCTATTCACAACCACACTAAAGTGTTCCATCTAACTTTTTCTTTCTTCATCTTCTTTTGTTATAATAGATCCATCACTCTTTTTGATGGGTATATGCTTCTTGTTTTTTGGCCTTGTAGATATATATATATATATATATATATATATATATATATATATATATATATATATATATATATATATATATATATATATATATATACACATACATACATACACACTCCCTTTAAGCAAAAAGCATTTTGGGCAGTCTTTGTGATGGGGCAAATTCACGCGTGTCTGTGCCTCTGGGTATGTCTTATGTGTGAATGTTTATATGTACGAGTATATAAGTATATAGTCAGCTATAATCCTTTTAATCTAAGGATCTCTGTAATGGCAAACATTTTCAATATCTATATATATATATATATATATATATATATATATATATATATATATATATATATATATATATATATACATGTATATATATAGATATATGTTGAAAAAGTTTCACTTCTCAAAGATATTATTGTACTTTCAATTGTCATTTAAAGAATGAATATATATATATATATATATATATATATATATATATATATATATATATATATATATATATATATATATATATATATATATATATATGTTTGTATATCCATTCTTTAAATGACCACTAAAAGGTCAGTAATATGCAAAGATCAACGATAATCGGGATTCCTAAATTACACAACCAATAAACGATCACTAAAACGAAGCTCTTGTGTTACTTTGGGCTTCTACTGAAAGACTCTTCTGCCAAGCCACAGGGCTGCCTAAACGTGGAATTTACGTCATCGATACGGCTAATCTGCTCCACATCTTGATCAAGTGTGGAATGTGGAAATTCAGTGTTAATAAATTCCACACTTTGTAAAGAGATGATGTATGTCGATTAAAATGTAATAAAAAGTAATAAATAATTAATATGAGTGTTTTATTATTTATTTTCCCCGTGATATCTATATAAAAATTACAATCATTGTAAAGTCTATGAAAGTGTGGATGCTATGGGACTACAGTAGGAGGCTTAGTGGAGTTCAGCGCTTGATGTTGCCGACTCACTGAAACACTGATTCTTGAATCAGTGCTGTGGAGTTGCCAAGTGTGGAGAATCCGGCAGCCCTGCCAAGCCAGTGTTTGTGACTTCCACAAAGAAACGATGGTCTCCCCTGTGAAGTATAGGAGGATGGTCTCTTGGCTAACCAGAGGACCCAAGACTCCCTCCAGAATCACCAGAGGTCTAAAGGATTAAAGACCGCTCATGAATGGTAGAGGCAAGGGACAGTGACATTGCCCTACCAAGCGGGACAATGCCCTAGAGACTGAACATACATACATATGATCAGCACTCTAGCCCCTCTCCACCCAAGCTAGGACCAAGGAGGGTCAGACAATGGTTGCTGATGACTCACTAAATAAACCTATAGGCTCCCCCGTACCCCCAATCCTTAGCTCACAAGGATGGTAAGGTGGCAGAGACCAAAGAAACTAACGAATTTGAACCGGACTCGAACCCCAGTCTGTCTTTCACCAGTCAGGGACGTTACCACATTGACCTCATGCTTCCATTACTCATTCACCTTGATTCAGCCTAATACTGAGAAAAGACAGATGATAATGGTCCCACCTTTTACGGTTCCTAAAAACCACATGATCCGTTGCAGCTTCTATATTGAAGGGCCAGAGACTTATAGCTCTCTTCAAAGTCAAACACTGTATACATGTTATGATGGAATGACTGGCAAATTGACTCAGTGTTTCTACAGACTCGCCTGACTTTTGAGCTAAGTCGTCCCGCTTTTCTCAATATTTGCACAAGTGTAAGTTATTGAAAGAATAGCTCTTTGAGTCATCCCTAAGCTCTCTTATTTCCATTGTCAGGACAGACTTCACCTCTTTTACACATAAGATTTTTAAACAATAATATACCATGTGAATATATATATATATATATATATATATATATATATATATATATATATATATATATATATATATATATATATATATGCAAACACTCCTCCCTATTCTCAGGGGTTAGGTAACAAAGACAGGGACAAAATTCGGGATTCCATGAATACTTGCTGCCCTAGGGTGGGTTTAATTCCTAACCTACTAACTCACTGCCCATTACCTATTTGCAGTTGACTAACACACTAATGAATCCACAGTACTGCCTAATATTGTTTTACTTGATTTCTTTCACAGTATAAGTGTTGTGTTAACGAATGTACACATTTCATTAAGTATACTGTACTTGTACACAATACTATCACTACAGTACAGCTTAGCTAGCTATGGCAACACTAATAAGGGATTGGTGTTTTTGGCAGGTCACCTCACACCATTGAAACTCACCGGATACATACCCTATATTCACATTACTACTGTAAATTATGGTATTTTGTATACAGTACTGCACAGTAGTTCATATAACAATAACACTAATATATAATGAATACATTAACATTAAAAATTTAAAGTAAAACTATCAGTAAAGCACCACTAACTGTTTTCTTACGAAGTTCTACGCAGTAAGTCTGAAGCATGATGTAAATCTTGATTCATGCGTTGGTTGTAGTGTGGGGTAGCATAATTTATATATCAAGTTTTATACCAAAATCACTATAAACATACTGGATATGTAAATCACTTTTGCAGTTTTTTACATCACAACAAGATTTTACATAAAAAGGACTTAAGCGGGAGATATACACCGGGGAGAGACGAGGACGACTCAGAAGAAAATGAGGTGCTGTCCTGTGGGGAGAAGGAAACTGCACAAAGCATGTTAAGTGCAAAGGAGCACGGTCGGTTTGAAAGCATCAGTTCGCAAGAGAACTTCTCGCGAAACCGCAAATATGGGATTTTTATTAATGAGTTATACATCTGTCGGTATCGTAAATGACCAACTCCTGGTAGATAGAACATATGTATACCGAGGGCTGGCTGCATATATATATATATATATATATATATATATATATATATATATATATATATATATATATATATATATATATATATATGAGAGAGAGAGAGAGAGAGAGAGAGAGAGAGAGAGAGAGAGAGAGAGAGAGAGAGAGAGGATATTTGTTTAACATTCTCTCTCTCTCTCTCTCTCTCTCTCTCTCTCTCTCTCTCTCTCTCTCTCTCTCTCTCTCTCTCTCTCTCTCTCGTATCAATGCTATGATTGAATGTTTCTTCTACACTCGCGTAACTGCCTTCGAATATAACGGTTCCGATGGATGTTTAACTGGTCTAGGAAATATTGCATGGCTTGTAATATCAACATCAGAATTTAAGAGTGCCGTAAGTAATTTGCTTAAAATGAAGTCCCATTCTTTTACATTGCTATAGTTGGGTTTTAGATTAATTTTTGCTCTCTTATTTTCATGACTAACTTCTCTGCACGATATTCCTGCAAATATTGTTGCCTCTGAACGTAAGGTTTCTTCAATTTGCTTATCATTAGACCATCATTGAATTTTTATTTCTTCTCCACGTGCAAGTTATCTGCGCAGCGGAAATTTATTTGGGATGTAAAGCCCTTATATATTGTTTCTTCTGAGAGTTTACTGAATAATAGTAATAACGATGATAATGATAATGTTGATAATATTAAGATTAGTAATAATAATGATAATATAAGGACGCTGTCGCTGGCCCTTCTGCCTACGAACGCAACTTCCTTATTGTAATAAAGAGATTTTGATATGAACGAATATTATCTAATATGCAGTTATATTTAATGTTTTCCACAAATACGAAGATATTGACACAAGTGCTGATTTCGCGACAATACCAGAAAATGTCAAGCATTATTAAGACCCAATATATATCATAAGAAAATTGATAAAGTATATTTGAACGATCAGTTAATGATATTTTAGAAGCAACTCACCCGTTTTTTGTCTGGTTTCCTTATACAATCAAAATTAATTCGAATACAATGCTATTTATTGAGTTCCTTGTTGGTTGAGAATTTGTGGAAGACTTTTGTAACACGACCGCGCGCGCGCACGCCTACACACACACACACACACACACACACAGACACACACATATATGTAGGTAGTAGGTTGGCCAGGGCACCAGCCGCCCGTTGAGATACTACCGCTAGAGAGAGGGGGTCCTTTGACTGGCCAGACAGTACCATATTGGATCCTTCTCTCTGGTTACGGTTCTTTCCCTTTGCCTACACAGACACCGAATAGTCTGGCCTATTCTTTACAGATTCTCCTCTGTCCTCATACACCTGACAACACTGAGATTACTAAACAATTCTTCTTCACCCTAGGGGTTAACTATGGCAATGTAATTGTTCAGTGGCTACTTTCCTCTTGGTAAGGGTAGAAGAGACTCTTTAGCTATGGTAAGCAGCTCTTCTAGGAGAAGGACACTCCAAAATCAAACCATTGTTCTCTAGTCTTGGGTAGTGCTATAGCCTCTGTACCATGGCCTTCCACTGTCTTGGGTTAGAGTTCTCTTGCTTGAGGGTACACTCAGGCACACTGTTGTATCTAGTTTCTCTTTCTCTTGTTTTGTTGAAGTTTTTATTGTTTATATAGGAAATATTTATTTAAATGTTGTTACTATTCTTAAAATATTTTATTTTTCCTTGTTTCCTTTCCTCACTGAGCTATTTTCCCTGTTGGGGCCCCTGGGCTTATAGCATCCTGCTTTTCCAACTAGGGTTGTAGCTTAGCATTTAATAATAATAATAATAATAATAATATATATATATATGTATATATATATATATATATATATATATATATATATATATATATATATATATATATAGATAGATAGATACATTAGTAATTACAAACCCGGTAAGAAAAAGCAGAATGCTACAAGCCCAAGGTATCCAATGGGAAAATTTACCGAGTTAGATTATGAAGTAAGGTAGTAACAAATGAAAAATATATGATTAATCAATGAAATAATATAGAATATTTTATGGTCAGTAAAGACGGTAAAAGTGATCAGTCATACATAAACTATAGAATGCGACTTACATTATGTCGACTTGCTCAAAGGAAAAGCATTTACAATAAGTCTAAACCTCTGAAATTCCAATGATTCAACAGCCTGATTAGGAAGTTCATTGCACCATCTGATCACAGGTGAAATAAAACTTCTAGAATTCTCACTGGCATTCTTGCTTATGAAGGAGAAGGCATCATACACGGTGGGAAGATCTCAATATAATTTTATTTACCATGCATAAAGGAATAACTGAACGACGGTATCAGAGATTAATATAGAGATCAGGAATGCGATATTTGATAGACCGAAGATCCCATCCAACAGATTTAGATGAGAGTCAGCAGTTGGATACCAGAAATTAAACAGTATTCGAAACAGGGTAGTTGGAATGAATTGAAACATTTCCTAAGGATAGACTGATCACCGAAAATCTTGAAACACTTTATACGCCAATCTTTTGTGTAAATTGAAGACTAAATGTGCTTCTCAAAAGTAATATTGTAATCAATCAGTCAATCATATATATATATATATATATATATATATATATATATATATATATATATATATATATATATATATATATATATGTGTGTGTGTGTGTGTGTGTGTGTGCGTGCGTGTGTTTGTTTGTGTGTGTGTGTATGCGTGCTCGTGTGAGTGCTTGCGTTCGTGCATGCGTGCGTAGATGCTTTTGGATCACCTGCTTCCCTTGAAAATTCACTTGTTATGTTTGGCATCTAGACTGTCGTAAACATAAATTTCTATTTATTCGTAAACAAAATAGATGGGCAATGTACCCTCGATCAATACGTCGTGTTTCTTATCTCAGATATCAAAATTATTTATGGACTAGTAGAGTGTCGTGACTAGTCAAAATTTTGCTATTTGGTTTGATTGACTTCTAGAACTAGAATATTATAGTTATATGTACCGTCAAAGGTATTAATAGTTGTCTTTTAAGATACTTAGAGATCAAATGAAGGTTTCCTTATTTACAAAATCAAAGAAAATTCCCCTTTGTGTATTGAACGTTCAGGATTCATTATCGCCTTAGCTTGTTTCCAAAGTTAGACTCAATTTTATAAATTATTAGTTAAAATATCGTACCTAATGAAGATGCAAAGGTTTCTTTTTTATTATTATTATTATTATTTTTTAAAATTATTTTAGCTATGTGATAATTTCTGCTGGTTAGTAAACAAAGTTTCTATTTTTTAGCATAAGGGAAGTGGTTGGCGATCCTTACACTGTTAAAAAAGACGTTTTTTTAATCGGAAATTTTCCGTAAAGATATACCGCATATCAGTCAAATACAGGCGACCGTAATTCTACCTTACTTTTTTTATAAACTTTTGCGTGTTTGTGACCATAATATCACTCCTTTACGTCAATATATCTGCTTTTTAAATCGATAAAAATCCTGGAATAAATGTTGCCAGGCATTTACCGTTTTATAATGCAAATTTTTAGCATTGTAAATGTGGTTTTCTGTCAACTTCATTTGACAAGTATAAATATTCATATGCATAAAGGTAACAATCGTTCTCTATTACTTTCCAAGTGCCGAGAACTTAACTGTACCTCCTGTCACATGTACACTTGTCTCCGTCCCTTACTCTCAATATATGTATATTTACAAATTTGTAAGATAAAATCATGCAGTTCAGTTTGGATACGGTGCAGCAATTGACTACAGTTTGTTAGGTCATTGTTGGGCCGTATTTTATTACCCATCTCTCCACCTAAGGGTACCAGGTTCTGCTCGATGTCAAAGAAAGGTTAATTTGGCTTATAATTTCCCCCTTCAAGACTTACTTAGAAACAGGCAGCTGTGCTCTTTTTTCTATACCCACTCCTTGCGCTTCAAGGTATTTCATGAGTACACATATAACACAAACACACACACACACACACACACACACACACACATATATATATATATATATATATATATATATATATATATATATATATATATATATATATATATATACATATATAGCTTAGCCACATGATTTACTTGATCATCCGTGATGAGTGTACTCAAAAGTCCCGGAATAGTCAGTCAACCAGAAATAACGTTTGTTTCATGATGAATCTGTATGTCTCTAATCAAAACAGGAAGAACTTTTTTCATTTTTATATAATGCATTGTACCGAAAGTTTTATGTTAATATTTTTCTCTGTTTTATACTTATATATTTGCATGCTAATTATGATTCTGATGTTATGAAAATACTTCATATTAGCGAAGTGAAAGTGTTATTTCAACTTCTCCTTTACCAACTGGGATTGGACCAATAGGCTCTCAAGTTGATATATATATATATATATATATATATATATATATATATATATATATATATATATATTTACATATATATTATATATTCCTGCATTAAAAAAATATTTACTTAATATGTTTCTTCTTTTCCATGCATGTCCCTCATATTGGGACTGTTCAAACAGAATCTAATGAGTTGTTGTTTTTTTTTTTTTAGACATAGCCTTACCTAATCATCGGAAAATATATCCCCATGCATTACAAAACTATAGTTTTGACAAAATGATATAAGTGAGGAGAATATTTTTCAATTTAGCAACTGAGGTTGGTAATTATTCGCTCTGGATTATTATACAACGTTCAATTAATCACTGTATGTTTCCGCAACTTTATAAGAAGGGATTTCTCTGTTCGTATCAGCTTGCATAAGTATTTTTGTTTGACGTACGATTGCTCGCAATTTAATAAGCAGAATTACCTTTTAATTCTGCAGGATGATGTAAGTTGCAACATCTCATCCAGGTCATCTGTTCTCGGGCATAACACAACAGATTAAATATTCACTTTTACGGTCTCATTTCTATTCTGGGTGTAGTCAGGGAGAGAAAGCAATTCCTTTGTTCTCTAGCTGAGCCTGGAAATTGGATCCGTCTCAGTTCGCCACAAATTCACACTCACATTTACGCATATATATCAACAACAATAACAAATGCACCGGTATCTAGACCACTGCAGGGCAAAGGCCTCACACATGTCCTTAATCCTGTTTGAGGTTTGACAATTTTCATCACCGCGTTGGCCACTGCGAATTGGTGATGGTGGGAGACTTTAGTCTGAACGCTTATAGCAAACCAACCTAGTTGCCCTGACTAGACTAGTTATAGCTTTGCTGATCATGGCGATGCACAAACCCTTTTAGCGCGATGAGGTATCCCCACTCAGATAGGAACATACATATATATATATATATATATATATATATATATATATATATATATGTGTGTGTATATATATATATATATATATATATATATATATACATACATATATATATGAAGTGTATGTATATATATATATATATATATATATATATATATATATATATATATATATATGTGTGTGTGTGTGTGTGTGTGTGTGTGTACAGATATCCAGTGAAGGTTAGTGCACAGTGGAGATTGTGTGATGAAGTATAACCTGAGTAAAACTCAAAGTATGAAAACAAGGTCGGCTAGAAAATCACCCCTACCAAGATATATTCAGTGATAATGTTTCGCTATCTACAATTAAATACGTTTAGAATTTTAGGTTTTATTCTTGAGGGCAAATTCTCCTATGAGAAATGTATCCTATCTGTCTCCTCTTCAACTGAACAAAATATTTATATTAAGGAAGTGTTTCAAAATATTTGAAGACGGATATATCAATAGGAAACTTTTGATGTCTTTTATGTTGCCTAGTTTCAAATGGTAGTGGACTCTCGTCTTGTAATGTTGGAAAACCACTTATGATTGATTAGATTTTTTATCCTTGACTTTGGTATCATTCTTTGGGATATTATTCTTTGGGATATGGAATTAATTATGTAATTGTTGAGGCTGTGGGAGATTTTTTCTCGATATTGATAATCCATTACTTTTAAGATTACCTCATATTATACCATTCAATACAATGTGCTAAGTATGGAGGTAATTCTAACTCTATAATCATTTTTGTATCAGCCTCGATATATATATATATATATATATATATACAGTATATATATATATATATATATTTTCAAGTAAACCATATATATTAATACATTAATGTCTGTATTATCTTATCGACCTCGGGATCAGAGCCCCAAGGCGGTATCGTCACTGTGATACAAGTTTCATGGACCAGGATTCGATTCCCTTCCGGTCAGAAGCTGTTGTCTTTGAGTGGTTCCGCCTTGGGCTTCTGATCCCGAGATTGATAAAAGAACCCAGATATTAATGTATTGATATTTATGGCCTATTTGTATATGAAAAACACTCCTAAATGTGCAAAATATATCATATATATATATATATATATATATATATATATATATATATATATATATATATATATATATATGTATGTATGTATATATGTGTGTGTGCGTGTGTATTTTAGAAAATTTGATATTACAAATCTTTTGCTATTGCTAGCTTTGAAACATCAAGTATTTTTCAGGATTCATAACAAAATATCTTTTTTATTTTTTTGCGCGAGACAGAAATATATTGCGGCCTTTTTGAATTATTTAATATTTGTGATGCAGAGAGAGTTCAAAACAGCATGGGATATTAATTAGTAAGGACACTCTGAACGGAAAAACCAACCTTAAAAAAATCCTGAATAGTTACATTACATGTAAGTGATACTAAATGTGTTGAGAAAATCTATATAGCTTCGTAATCATCACTTTAACACTCCGGTAGAAGAAGTACATTAGTTACTCCAATCCTGCTCACTTGTTAATTTATGTATTAATTTATACTGCCTAGAATGTCCACCAACATAACTCTTGTTGTACCAACACAATTAAAGTTCATTAGCTTTAATACAAAGTTAACAGTTTTTCCTGCCTTGTTTATATATGTTTATGCCCATATACATACATACATAAGTGTGTATATATGCATATATATGTATGTGTGTGTATATATATATATATATATATATATATATATATATATATATATATATATATATATCTATTTATCTATCTATCTATATATATATATATATATATATACATATATAATGTATATATGACCCTCTCTCTCTCACTCTCTCTCTCTCTCTCTCTCTCTCTCTCTCTCTCTCTCTCTCTCTCTCTCTCTCTCTCTCTCTATATATATATATATATATATATATATATATATATATATATATATATATATATATATATATATATATATATACATATATGTATATATATCCTTTCTTAGTTGGGATATCTTAACTATGTTAAAGGGTTTTCTCATAGCCATGATTTGCAAAGCTCTAACAATCAAAGCCACCCATACTAGGTTGGTTTGCTGTAATGAACAGTTTCCCACCATCACCAATCCTAAGTAGCTGGCATGGTGATGAAAACTGGCCAAAACCAACAAATATAAATCACAATCCTTTCTCAGCCCCTAGTCCAAAGCGGTAGTGGAACAAGTGCCCGAGGTTGCGGGCAGTTACATACCACTCTAGGAGTGTAGGGGGTGCTTTAAATCTCTGATCCAGAACAGGCCACCTTTGTAAACTGAACCTTTAAATATATTATGCCAGGATCCTGTTTAGTTAAGAAGATTTTGCTGTGGAACTAGAATAGCTGAATTAAATAAGTTGGGATGTAATACAATTGAATGAAATTAAAAGAACTAGGAAATCGTATATAGAGTTAATATAGGGCCATACATTTTGCTTTAGAGGATAAGAAAGGAGCAAAGAAAATTATGTCGGTTTTCTTTTTAATAAAAGTATTGCATGTACCATTGAAGAATTTATAGCAATAGTGATAGAATTACAGTAGTTACCATTAAACTAAATAAGAAATCTAAACTGAAGATCATTCAATCGTATGCACCATCATCCCATACAGAAGAATGAATAGAAACTTTTTATGAAGGTCTGGAGATATCTATGAAAAAAACATATGACTCAATTTACATTTTTTGGGGCGATTTCAAAGCTAAAGTAGGTAATAAAAAGAGAGGAGAACCAGCAGTAGGTAAATTCGGATTAGATATAGAGAATGACAGAGGGGGCCCTTGTAGAATTTGCTGAAAAAAACAATGTTAAACCTTCTCCTATAAAAAGGAACATAAAAAGTGGACACGGAGAAAACCAAATATATAAACGAAAAATGAAATAGATTTTATTCTTAGTGAAAAAGTTGATTTAGTTAAGAATGTAAACAAGTAGAAGTTGAATGGTAAATACATTTGTTTTTAGAAATAAGGAAAGAAAGAGAAAAAGAAATAAACACTCCTGTAATAAGGGAAAAATCTGATGAGTTTAGTTTAGCAATACTAAATAGGTACTCCAAGCTACATAAACAAATTGAAGCAAGTAGAGAAGAGATGAAAAGTAATCAAATAAAATTTGTATTGGAATCAGCACAAAAGATAGGGGGAAATAGTCCCAAAGAAGATCAAGGAAAACTATCAGAAAAGATAAAAACCTAATAAAGATTCGAAATGAGGGTAAAATCCAAAAGAGATGAAATGGAAATAACAGAACTATTCAAAGCAATAAACACACGAAAAAAACCAAGATATTCGTGAACGCAATCAGACCGAAATTAAGGAAACCCCAAAGAAAGGAACAAACATCATATTGATGAAAGGAAGACGTGGAACATTGCGCAAATCGAAGTTTGCTTTAAAGGATGAAAATGGGAATAACATCCACCATAGAGATGGTGTTAAAAATTGCAGAATCTTTCTATACAATAGTGATAACACGAAATAATTTTGCTAAAAGAAATACTGAAAAAATAGATAACTTTGCCAATAGAAATAATGAAACACCTGAGCCAGTACCAAAAGTAACAGAATAGACCTAAAGAGACCATTAAAAGGCAGGAAAAGAGCCGAAGCAACAGGGGGAGTTGGCGTAATAATTGATTTGATATTAGTTGGAAGAGATTTCATAGTAGTAAAAATGCCTGCAAGAAGGTCTAATACCTACAGAGTGGAAAATTTTTTATTTTACTAATTCACGAATAGGGAGATACGAAAGGCCTGAAAAATTACTGCCCAATAAGTTTACTCTCCGCAATATGCAAAACCTTTATAAAGATCATATTAAGACGAATAGAAAGACAGCTAGTGTTTAACCAACCAAGAGAGCAGTCAGGATTTAGAAGTGGGAATTCAACAATTGACCATATCCGTGAAATTAACTAGCTAATGGAAAAATCAATAGAATATGACAAAATATTATGTATGGTATTTTAAAGACTACGAGAACGCCTTTAATACCACCAAAACCTCAGCAGTAAAGAAACACCATCAAAGACAATCAAAAGATTAGATTTTGAGAAGTAAGATGGCACTTTCTCAAAAAGAAAGGTATTTAATGAGATGGTCCCACCAGTAATAACATGCATCAGAAACTTACAGCCTTACAACTAGCTATGGAAAGAATAATGATGGGAATAACACTAAGGGACAGAAAAGAGCAGCATGGATACGAGATCGAACTAAAGTAGAGGATATTCTAACATGTAAGAAAAAGGCTAAGGGAATGGATCCCTAGAGATTGCAAAAGAAGCAGGGGAAGGAAGAATGGACGATGGATTGCCGAATTAAGAAAGTTTGCTGGTGTGAACTGGCATAGAAAGACTAAACAGACTATTGGAGGGACACGTTTGAGGCCTTTGTTTTGCAGTGTAATAGTAACGGCTGGTGATGAATATATATATATATATATATATATATATACATTCATACATATATATATATATATATATATATACTGTGTATAGAATATTTGTTGACATCAAAATTCAGTAAAAGAAATTCTACAAATGTAAATAAATTATAAGGAATATATATATATATATATATATATATATTGTATATATATGAATATATATATATATATATATATATATACCTACACGAATATTTGATGAGAGATTGATGTATATCATCTTTTTATATATGTAAGTGTGTGTGTGTGTGTGTGTATATATATATATATATATATATAGAGAGAGAGAGAGAGAGAGAGAGAGAGAGAGAGAGAGAGAGAGAGAGATTTATATATAATTCAAGAAAATTGACCACTAAACACGAACTCATCTTGATAAAGGTTTCTTATAAAATCATAAAACAGATGTTATAGTGCTTTATTTTTTTCCTTTTATTATAAAGGGTCATATATTTAAGAGATGCAAGAATAAATAAAACATATATTCTGTATATATAAATATAAATGAATATATATAACACATGCATTCATATATATATCAACACATATATGCATATATTGCAATAAGTCACTATGAAATGTGAAAACGTTGATTTAATTCTAACTAGTTTCATCTGTTGTACATCATGAAGATGTTTTGATGTTGTACAGTAAGTTGCCGTGCAGTAGCCTTCTCTTTTCCCTTCCATTTAAAGCTTGACCAATATAGAATCTGCTAGAATTAGGATTTATATTCTTGATGTAATATCCAATGAAATTTACTTTAGCGATAGAAAATCCGTTCAGCTTATCCTTTTTTAATAGATTTTTGATAATTTGAAATAAAAGTATAGATAAAATCTACTAATATTTTGACATTTTACATTATAATTTGGCTAAAATATTCAAGTTAAAAGATTAGTATTTATATATTTTATGAGTAACAAGTGTGTTTCACTGGAAATACGAGTATATTGATGGAAAAGGCGACGTCTAGAAATTTTAATATTCTCATGTACTATTTATTATGCTCATGCAGTACCAGATAGTAACTTGAGTTTGTTAAAACAAGGGTTTTAAAAGATATAACCACAGTGAAGATTAACACAAAAATATCTTATTGTACGGTACAACGTTACTTTGTTCCTAATCAAAGAAAAATAGCGGTAATTTTACACACCTACGAAAATTTATGCAAAGGATATAAGCCTTAAAAACCAATGTCCTGACTAAAGCAAAGGTAAAGTAAATCAAGTCTCTTGTAGCTAATGTGACAAATTATGTGTTGTCAATTTGGAAAATATTATTAGAAAAGAATTGAAATGAATAAAAGCGTTTACCGTATTTTTTTTTATTATTATTAATATTATTATTATTACTATTATTATTATTATTATTATTATTATTATTATTATTGTTATTATTATTATTATTATTATTATTATTATTGTTAGTGTTATTATTATTATTATTATTAACTTTGTTATTATTATTATTATTATTATTATTATTCTTAAAAGCAAGAGGCTTTAAGCCCAAGGACTCAAACAGGGAAAAATAGCCAGTAAGAAAAGGAAACAAGGAAAGAAATAAACAAGGGAAGTAAAAAGCAATATTTTAAGAACAATGATAACATTAAATGTGATTTTTCATATATAAACTATAAAAAAAAATCTTAAAAAAATGAGAGGAAGAGAAGAGCCCGAGTGTATCCTCAAGCATGAAAACTCTATCCAAGACAGTAGAATGTAATGGTACAGAGGCTATAGCACTGCCAAAGACTATAGTATAATGGTTTGATTTTGGGGTGTCCTTCTCCCAGCAGAGCTACTTACCATAGCTAAAGAGTCTCTTTGACAATTAACAAGAGGAAAGTAGCCAGATAATAGCTACGTAAACCAATGGATGGACACTGGAACATTTGTTTATTCTAATCGCGTGTCGGAAAGACATCAAATGATTGATTGATTATTAGTTATATGGCATTCTAGCGTCTAACTCTAAGGTCATTGGCGTCGAGGAGATTCATCAATATTGAATGAAATGAGTAAGATGTAAAAATTCTAAGGAGTTATTCTGGTTCAAGTGTCAGTCACGCGATACGCCCTATTTTACTTTCAGTTAGGAAATAATCCAAGACAGGAGACTTCTCGTAAAACGCAACTTCATTTTTGTATATCATTTTTATAGCATCGCTACCATTTCTTGCTGTAGAAGTTTTCTAAACTTCTATACGCTTATTTTTACAGTACCATCATCATAGAATACATAATGGCAAAATAAGAAAAAAATGAATAGCACTCATGCCATTTGTGTTATATTTTGTAGTTATACATGTATGCATTTGTATTTATATGTGTGTGTGTGTGTGTGTGTATATATATATATATATATATATATATTATATATATACATATATATATACATATATATATATATATATATATATACACACACATATATATATATATATATATATATGTATAAGTACATCAGAAAGTTTTCACAATTTATCTACTCTAATAATAGATCCTGTCTGAATCAGTGGGTGTAGGTAATGCTTGTAATGAAACATCAATAATTATCGTCTGGTTTCTGAGAAATTATTCTCCTGTGGTGATTCCTGGAATATCTCAAGAATTTGATTAAATTGCATGATTTGGGGTTTAAGTATTTCGGGAATTATTGGAAGGATGCCAGAATGTCATTTGCTATTCGTTTAATTCGCAAGCGGACGTCTTTTATCTTACAGGGAATCAATGTGAATTTATGAATTTTGATTCGACGAGAATTGTGTTCGGTTCCCTTCTTGCTTCATAATGTGATTTTCATTTCTGAAGCTGAATAATAAATCTAGGTTATGCATTGTACATTTCTGATTTTAGTCCCTCATATGTTAAATGATTTGATTCTCAAATTACTCTTGATAATATGATTTTAATTTCAGCCTTGTATGGTATTGTAGTTGAAAACTGATTTTTTGTTTATATAGTAAATTAAAACTTATTTGATATATATATATATATATATATATATATATATATATATCATCAGTTGTAACTAACCGCTGCAGGACAAAGAACTTGGACATGTCCTTCCACTTGCGTCTGTTTATGGTCTTTATATGCCAGTCTATACCCGGTCGTCATCCATCGTCTTTGGATGTAATATATATATATGTATATATATTTATATTTATGTAATATATATATATATATATATATATATATATATTAGAGACATCATTTCTAATTACCATTGCGCACAAAAGGGAAGACACTGAATTGAAAACGGGTAATAAATGAATCTTAGAAAATAGATAACGAAATGTGAACAAATGAGACGAACGCCTAACAAACGGAGATAGAGCACGAAGGACAAAACAGGCATATTGTGTGCGCTTTGTTTGTGAGAGGACATTGGGAACCAATAACAGTGGATTGCATTGTGCTGGTGAAACTTTATGTTTCAAAGCAAGATGTAAATCTGTGTTTTCTGATTCATATAAGGTATTGGTTCGGACTGAAGAGATGATAAGTTCATGCAAAACAAAATATCCTAAAGTTGTAAGGCGCTTGAAGATGTTCGGTAAGAGACAAAGGGGTCGATGAAAAGATGAATAGATGTATTAAAACTAAGGTAATAAATTGGAGCTTGGTATAAACAGATTATAATGAAGACAGATATAGAGGAAAATTTAGTTGTAAAGGAAGAAAACATATGAGCTTTTCTCTTTCAGCTCCCCTAATCAAGGATTTGATGTCTATATGGGTGGCCGCCCCCATGTAGAAAAAAAAATATAATAATAAGTTCAATAAACATCTAGGAACTCAAGAAGTTGAAATACAATGAATTATTAAACAAGAAGAATACGATATATTACACCACAATAACCCTTGTTAGAACCTCCCCGTCATTAATTACATTAGAGTATAGATATCCTATATTGTCTAATTCCTCGTCGAAGCGAATGACCAGACAAAATATTATTCATTCCTTAGGTCTGCACAGACATGGTTGTTTCATAGATGACGTTACCAGATCGTCCTTTTTTTGTCCGGGAACAATAATTCTGGTCTTCCTGGTTCTGAGCGGTGAATAATACCGCGGCTCTGCTAAGGAATGAAGACAAAATCCCTGGCATGCCATTGTAGATTTATTGGAGATGAAGGCGGAATGAAAATATTTTTTTCTCAGATTAAAATTAGAATTTTAAAAATCCAGAATTTGCAAAGGTATGTGAAGTTCCCGGCATGACTCGAGTAGAAAATTTTAAATTTATTATCATATATACTGATAATTGATATATAGCTATAACGCGCTGTTATTTTTAATACTTGCTCATGAAGTTAAGTGTTAAGAAAATGACATTCAAATATTAATAAATGCTATGAATTAACTTTGAATTTTTTATTACAGTGGAGGAAAGGGAAACAGGATCTCTTGAATATTTTTGTAGCAAGTACAACTAAACTTATGAATACAAAATACTAGTAAAGACTGGATATTGATTTTAAGAGACTATCACTCTCTGAGGCATCGTTACAGACATAAAGCCTCCTTTTACTACTCCTGCGGATAGGATTTTTAGTAAAGGACGTATTGTTTTGGTATTAGCTTAAATATATTATGATGCCAAGAGAACCTTTGGTTACCTTTGACTTTGATCAGTTTAGTATTTTCTAATATCCAATAGATAAGCAGAGAGAGAGAGAGAGAGAGAGAGAGAGAGAGAGAGAGATAATCCAAGAATTATAATTCGATAGTATTAGTGTCGAGTTTATGCTTTCGGGTTTCTGTCCGGCTCTCATTTATATGTGTGTGTATATATATATATATATAAATATATATATATATATATATATACTTGTATATATATATATATATATATGTGGGTGTGTATGTGTGTGTGTATATGTGTGCACCCTATATATATTTTTGCAGTGCATATATATATATATATATATACTGTACACTGGCGTAGCTGCTAATCTTTAATTGTCTCTTATTATAAAGGGCAGATATACACAAAATGTGTGTGTGCAGTCTATATATATTTTTACAGTATGTATGTATGTATATGTATATATATATATATATATATATACACACATTGGCGTAACTTCTAATTTTTAATTGCCTCTTATTATAAAGGGCATAATTGCTGAAAAGAGGTAAATTATAACGCCATTGGATAATTCCGTCAAAAGCAACATATTAATTTTACAAGCTTTTGAAAGTTTTTTTTTATTTTTTTTCTTAGAATACCTTTTTAAACCTATCTTTGATCATGGAATTTTGAAGAATTAAAGGAGTACACTATGTTTTTAACGTGCTTATCAACTCAAATAAGAATATTGATAGTAATAAAAAATTTTAACAGCTATGCCACTAATGGCAGAAGTTACTAGTAGAAGCAGGATTAACATACCGACATTGTTAAATAATACGAATAGATTTTGTTGCAAGCCAAATACCTCAAAAGTGGATTTTTTTTTTTTTATTTATCTGTGGGAAAGATAGTTTCCAATCATACGGTTGATCTTTTGGCAGATCTGTGGGTTTTACTTTGATAATATTATTTGCTATTAGTCATGTGGATCCTGGAGCCTCTGAAAATGCTATTGCATACCAGTGATTCAGGCATGAGATTATGCATTTATTCATATCAGGATACAGCTGATTTGAATTCGAAAGAAATTATGCGCTTAGTTTTCCACTGTGTCATATGGTCAAATCATCCTAGTCTTTGAATGGTTATGAAAATAATAATATTAACTATAATGATAGAAAATAACAATAATGTTAAGATTGTTAACAACAATAATAATAGGCAAAGGATTACGTAATTTATCTGTAAATGTATATTTTGGATCTTATTTTGCAACTCGAACCTTCAGGCATTGTTACACTCAAAGCAAAGGTAAAAATCAAGCCGTATCGGTCACCTAACTGACAACAATTATCGTGGCAATTTAGAGAAGATACATCCAAAGAAAGATAAAGCAGAACAAATCAAGGAATTAAGAGAAAACTTCTCTTTATGATAAAGAGCACACACACACACACACACACACACACACACACATATATATATATATATATATGTGTGTGTGTGTGTGGGTGTGGGTGTGTGTGTCTAGCTATATATATATATATATATATACATATATATATATATATATATATATGTGGTGTGTGTGTGTGTGTGTGTGTTTGTCTAGCTATACACATATGTGTTATATATATATATATGTGTGTGTGTGTGTGTGTGTGTGTGTATATATATATATCATTCCTGTCACACTGAGCGTCATCGCCAAACCTATGACTACTCGGTCTGTATCCTTCTCTCGGATATGGGGGAAGTGGAAGTAGTCACACCCTTGTAAAGAATGTGGTACCCCTATAGGTAGTTAGGAAAGGGGGAGGGGGTGGGAAGGGTTGAATGTATGTGCGTGTGCATATGTATTTAAGTAGGCTATTTAACCGTCATTTTTGACAAGTCTCTTACACTAGTATTGATATAGTGAACTATCACATTTCATCCAATAGGAAACGTACATTACAGCGCAGAGTAAAAAACAAAGAACATCCTGCAATTGCATAATTGAGAAGACTTAGTTCCTGGGACGCCTACACAAGAGTTAACCAGAAAATCAATTATGAACCTGAACAGGCGACATTCCAGATTACTAGAAACTGACCGATGCGGTTCAAGGATGAAAGGAAATTTACTTTATGTTTACACAGGTTAAATTAGAAATGAAATAATTAGTTATTTAAATAAAGTATATATTTAATTAACGCCCTATGCTTTCCATAGTCACCTTGTGTATTAAGGACACGTATTTCGCTAAATTTTATATGCACGCTAAACAATTTTAAAAAGTGGTAGTGGTTGCTAGGTTTTCTCCAAGAAACTAAATATATTCAACTAGAAAGCCGTTTTATTTTTCAAACGCTTAGTAATATCGGAAACTTTGCTTATTGTAATACAGAATTCTGCTCTCTATCCTGATGAACGTAAATGATACCGTAACATCAGCAAGACATCGACGAATCCCTCAGGAGAACACGAGGCATGAGAAATGAAGCGAGCGACTTCCCATACAGAAATAGAACGTGTGAGATCTTTGAGGTCACGTCCCTTGAGACGAAATTGATTCCTGCATTATAGATCCGTACATGTTTAATTCCTATTATTATAGTTCCCTGTTATAATGCTTTTAAAGGTACCATTATAAACATTATTGACATCGATATTTTCATTTGGTTATCAATACTGTTGATTTACCAGGTGGCCGAATGTGAAAGAAGTAAATTTTTATCCTTTGCTCTGACCTGAGACATAATAATGGTACATTTTTAATGCCGCTTATATTTCAATATAAAAACACCAAGGAAATGCTGTATTTAACGATTCACTTAAAGAGTTATAGAAATGACCTGGGTAAAATAAAAGGTTTTGACAAATGGAAGTAAATTCTTTGAGAAAATTTGATGAATTATTTGATATCATAGAAAAATTACAGAATCATTGGTGATGGAGTGGTCATCTTTAAAAGGAAATAAATGTGAAGGGTAAAAGAGAGACAGAGCTTAGTGATGCATGAGTGAAAGGGTGTTTAAGAATAATATTGTTCATGGAAGTGTTTTTTGAAAACTTTACGTAAAGTGACTTATAACAGGATTACATTTGAAATGCTGCAGCATGGAGAGAATAGTGTTATTAAGAGGCTAGCCTGAATTTGTATGGCATGTCTGTAAAAGGAAACTGTTCTGAGGTATGGTTGATAGGAATAATTGATATATATATATATATATATATATATATATATATATATATATATATATATATATATATATATATATATAGACGGATGTCATAGAGGGGACTATTTTGAGTTATTGGTGCACAGCTATAAAAGGATTACATGTGAAATGCTGCAGTATGGAGAGGACAGTGTTATTAAGAGGCTGGCCAGAATTTGCATGGCATGTCTCAAAAAGGAGAATGTTGGAAGGTATGGTTGATAGGAATATTTGCCTATATGTAAAGACGGATGTGATAGAGGGGACTGTTTTGAGTTATTGGTGCATAGCCTTACGTAGTACACCAACTAAGGTTTATAGAAGTATTTCAAGAAGGTAAAATATGAGAAATGGACTACTAATATAAGAATCATGTGGTTATGCTAAAGGACTGTGGTATGTATATCAGTCTTGTTCATGAAACAGCTTTGGAGAATGTTCGAAATTGATTAGAAAGAGCTGCATGTACCCAACATGGGCATAAAAAAATCCTTTGATGCAATCAATTTGGTAAATGGTACAAAAGAATATCTGTTGAAAACAATCCAAAGTATTTAGTATTGGAACTGAATTAGTTTAAAGTCTTTACACTGGTTTGGTTTAAAAGTCAATTGACACAAGAGGGTTTATTTCTCTAGGGCTGTTCATCATCTAAACAGATGGAGTGGCAAGGGAGGAAACCAGAACAGTAGAGCTAAGTGGAATGGAAGTAGAGTAAATGATGTCTGCAGGTGATGATATGTTAATGAGAAACAGCGATGAAAAATGACAGAAGTTTTAAATTATAAAAATTGAAAGTTTTTGTATGATTACAAATTTGAGAATTAATGATGCAAGCAAGAGTAATGTTATGACGTGAAATAGAAACTAGAAATGCCTGGCAATGATTGTTATTGTGGAGGGTTGCTCTTTTTTTTATATACGTTTGCATATATATATATATATATATATATATATATATATATATATATATATATATATATATATATACATATATATATATATGCGTGTATAAATATTTATATATATGTATATACTGTATATATATATATATATATATATATATATATATATATATATATATATATATATATATATATATATATGTGTGTGTGTGTGTGTGTGTGTGTGTGTGTGTGTGTGTGTAAAAGCATACCTCCGTATGTATACATATACATATATATATATATATATATATATATATATATATATATATATATATATATATATATATATTAAGCTACAACCCTAGCTGGAGAAGGAGGATACTAAAATCCCATGGACTTATGTATATAAACTGCAATGGTCAGTTCATTCTTTAAAGCAATTGTCATCAAATGCTAAAGCACTGGTGGCATCAACTTTTTACAGTTTATTTTAGCTTCCAGTAGCTTTTCTTATCTTCAGAAGTATTTCCGGAATTTTAACTGAAAAATAACTAAAATTTTCAAATTTGCTATTAGATATCTTCTAATTCTCTTATTGGCCGAAACAGCTGTCGGCAAAAGTCAAATCAAGAGAGCAGCACAGTAACAAATTCTGTCTTTTCCTTCAAAGCACTATCCCTTAAGACAAGAAAAGATACAGAAATCTAGAAAAGTGTTCCTTTGAAGAAACTGATGCAACAGTGTTTAGAAATATATATATATATATATATATATATATATATATATTTGTTCCGACACGAATACTTTACCGAGAATTACCTCTTCGGAGGGTCCTTGGACCTCTCTCAATCTCGACCAAGATTTTCCGTGCTACCCCCCCTATCTCGCTCCCGATAGTTCCTACCCCCGCCGCCAGGATAATTCCTGCGGCCCGGATTAGGGCAGGTCACTGCTTTTCCCGGGTCAGGATCTCATTAAGTCCTAGGTCGTGAGATGCGAATCATCTCACTCTCTCTCGGTTAAACTCTCGATCCTTTGGCGCGTTGTGATCCCACGTGTTCCCAGTGTACGGACTTGTGTTTTTTCGCAGTGTACCTCCCAAGTGTTCCTGTGCGTTCACTTTTCAACCGTGTCCTTACCCGGTGTTTAATTCATTCCCTTAGTGCTTGTGTCGTGCGTTGTGTGCGTTATGGAACTGTAATCCTTGATTTTCTTCAAGGAATTGATAGCTGAAAGGAAAACTTTTTACAAGAAATCGTTCTTCCTCCCCTTATCCTCGGTGTTGCCGTGTAGGGGCAGCTTATGTTCCTCTTCAACCACGTGTCAGGACTACTGGTCCTGGAACGTAGTGCAGTGAGTGCACTTCGGCACTAAAAGGAAGAATACATCCAAGAGGCTCGTAGGAAGACGAGCCTCTCTTCGCCAACTTAATTCCCGATGCCTCGTCGAATAGAGATTCTTATACAGCCATCTTCCCCTACCCAGAGTAGGGGACGAGGTAAGTCAGTTGCGGGGAAGTGCCCATTGCTCTTCCCCAAGAATTTGAGTGGGTGCGGTATAGCACCAAGAGGAAGTGGGCGACGAAGGGTTCGCCTAAGAAGACTAGCGCCGGGCGTCCCGCCGGGCTGAGCTTCCCTACCACCCTCTCCTACCCAGAGTAGGAGACGAGGTTGGTTTATTGTGTAGAAGATAACTCTTAAGAAGTAGTTCGAGGTAAGTACTACTTTCGGGAGTGTGTGGGGAGACGGAGTCCTGGTGCAAGCAGGCCACGTCTCCTCTGATGACCCCATGTGGGGGAAAATGTCTCTAATTCTTCTCCAGTCTCTTAGCGTATTTTTCAGTCTCTTCTGCAGCCGAGGGCCTCGCCGAGAAGGAGCCCCCCAGGTCTGTCTTGCAGCGTCCCCCGGACCGACAACCCAGGGTTTTTTCTCACCACGAAGGCCATCCTCCAGACGCAGATATAACCCTCGCAGGGAGAAATGCGAGACGGCCTCTTCAGGCAGGCGTAAGACCGCGAAGCCTCCGGTTCACCCCGCCAACGGGTGTAACCGAGCTTCTTTACGGGCAGCCTGGCCGAATCAGCACAGCTGGTTCGGCCCTCGGACTTAAAAGGAACGGTTCCCTCCGTCGGGTCAGCCCACGAGGATCCGCGTCCGCGTCCCCCAGCCCGCCCGCAGGTGTAAGCGGGCTTATTTACGGGCAGCCTGGCCGAATCAGCACAGCTGGCTCGGCCCTCGGACTTAAAAGGAACGGTTCCCTCCGTCAAGTCAGCCCACGAGGATCCGCGTCCGCGTCCCCCAGCCCGCCCGCAGGTGTAAGCGGGCTTATTTACGGGCAGCCTGGCCGAATCAGCACAGCTGGCTCGGCCCTCGGACTTAAAAGGAACGGTTCCCTCCGTCGGGTCAGCCCACGAGGATCCGCGTCCGCGTCCCCCAGCCCGCCCGCAGGTGTAAGCGGGCTTATTTACGGGCAGCCTGGCCGAATCAGCACAGCTGGCTCGGCCCTCGGACTTAAAAGGAACGGTTCCCTCCGTCGGGTCAGCCCACGGGGATCGGCGTCCGCGTCCCCCAGCCCGCCCGCAGGTGTAAGCGGGCTTATTTACGGGCAGCCTGGCCGAATCAGCGCAGCTGGTTCGGCCCTCGGACTTAAAAGGAACGGTTCCCTCCGTTGGGGCAGCCCACGAGGATCCGCGTCCGCGTCCCCCGGAGAGAATACACGAACAGTAGTCCTCGATGGTACGGCGTTGCCGGTTCTGACCCCGAACCGGGTGCGGAGCTCCCCGCCGGGGAAACCGGTACTACCGCAAGGGAGTGCCTGGGATTCCAGAACCGAAGCGACCGGGGAGTGCCCTATTGGAATCGATTAAAAAAAAAAAAAGACGGAAACCCATTCATGTTTTATATTGAGATAATCATCCTTTACACGAATGTGTCTACTCTTCATGTTCTCTCAGGTATTACACTTGAAAGGATATCGATCGTCATGAGCAATAAATCTCTTAGGTATTGACATCATTAGACATCTAGAATAATTCTTAACGAGAAGCCCAGACTTCAGGGACCCTGATAGTCGTGAAGCTAAATAGTCTGCAATAAGTTATTATTGTTATTATTATTATTGTTGTTGTTGTTATTATTATTACTTGCTAAACTACAACCCTAGTAGGAAAAGCAGGATGCTATAAGTCCCGGGGCCGTAACAAGGAAAATAGCCCAGCGAGGAAAGGAAACAAGGAAAAATAAAATATAAGAACAGTAACAACATTAAAATAAATCTTTCATAAATAAATTATAAAACTATAAGTCCAGCAAGGCCTTCAACCCTTAGGTTAGTGACTTTTCAGTCTCTCACACTAACAGCTAACTGGGTGTTCTGGAAGCGAAACTCTGTTCTGGCGTAAGTGTCTTGGTAGGCACCAGACAGGGGGACGCGACCCATCGCAGCTTTCCCTTGGGGGGAGAATCTCTGTTTCCTCGGAAGGAACGAGAAACCATAGTGGAGAAGGTCTTGAAATAGAAGGAGGCTAACGTCCCCAGACCTACGACTCCTAGGAGACCACCCTAGAAGAGATCTGTCTCGGATAGTGCCGCGACACCCCAAGCATCTACCAGCACTACGAGGAGAGAAGCCCTCGTCCTCCTGGTCCGCAACGCCTCAGCCCCTCCACAGGGGAGCTCCAGCGCCTTCTAGCTCCTTCAGGTCGGGTTACCCCGCCTCTAGGGGAGGCAGGTCAGGCCGCCCCTCTAGAAGAAGGGAAGAGTGGGAGGCTCCCTATCCCCACCCAACCTTCGGGTTGGAGGATGACTCAGGCGTCATTGGCAAGCATGGAGGGCTCAAGGAGCAGAACCTTGGACAGTGTCCTTACTAAAGAAGGGCTACGGACTTCCATTCCTAACGGAACCACCCACGCCTTTTCCGGCCAACCGGATAGATGGCTAGATCCTAAAGACCCGTTAAAGAGGACCGCCCTTCAAGAGGAGGTGTTGTCCATGCTAGAGAAGGGTACCATGGAAGAAGTTCTTCTCCCAGGACCAGGAGTCTACAGTCGCCTATTCCTGGCAGAAAAAAGCGACCGGGGGGGGGGGGGGGGGAGGCCGGTTATAGATCTGTCAGCTCTCAACAGGTTCGTCAAGGTGACGGATTTCTAAATGGACACGCAGAATTCGGTCCTGCTGTCCTTGAGGGAGAAAGATTGTAGAATACCATCGACCCCAAGGACGCATACTTCCAGATTCCGGTCCACACCTCGGGTCGGAGGTTCCTCCGGGTGAAATAGGGTTCCCAGTTCCTGCAATTCAGGACCACTTTTTCTTTGGTCTGTCAACGACGCCCAAAATGTTCGTGAGAGTCCCCACGGCTGTCGCAGGGGGGCCCACGAACGAGGCATTCGCCTTAGCAGATACCTGGACGGCTGGTAGCTTCTTCCCGCCTCAAAGGTCCTCTTGGAGGAACAAGGGAGAAGTCTCCTCCAGTTTGGCAAGGATCTGGGGAACTGAATCAACCCGAAGTAGCAAAATCTATCCCCTTCCACCGGAATGAACTACTGGGGAATAACATTAGACCTTTTTTCGGTGAGAATTTTTCCCTTCGGAGAATAAGATATGACACCTCAGGCTCATTAGTCAGCCGTTCCTACTGTTCACAGACGCCTCCAACCAGAGATGGGGAGCCCTTCCCCTCGACGAAGCGGCACGAGAGACCTGGTTGGAAGGGGAGAGACAACTCCACACAATGTCCTGGAGTTGGAAGTAGTCCAGAAGACATGCCTACACTTCGCAAGTCTGCTAAAGGGGAACTCCGTGGCGTGGATGAGCGACAACACCACGGTAATGGCATCCATAAACAAGCAGGGTACTTGTAATCGAAGGAGTTGGGCGATCTCACCATAGAGAATCTAGACTGAGTGA
>NC_090731.1:141483694-141508694 GCF_036898095.1 Palaemon carinicauda
CTCAATAGAAATTTGTTCAGAATGTAAGTCTTCATTATGTATGATTTGATCGTATCCATAATTTCATCGATAAAGTCCTCCGTAATCCTGGTAAAATTCTTGTATGGTCTTGGATTCTCAGTGGTCAATTCTTGCATCAAATTATCCTTGTATCCTTTTTCTTTTCTGTGTTATAATTAGCGCCAGATCCAGTAACATCTTGGAGTTCTCCGCTCAAATCTTTTCTTACATCAAAGTTTATACAAAATTCTTATGTGCATCTGGGTATCATGATATTCTAAAATAGATTTCAACAACTCAGGGTCTGGTATGAGGTTTAAAAAATCTAGGTTGGCCAAGTTCTTCCAAAATGTTTCTCACAGAGAGCTAGTTGATGTTGTGTTTGCAACTGGAACAAGAATGATCAGTGCAGAGTTCAGCCTGGTATTTGTATAGTGGCAGCCATGTACACGAAGTCATAACTAACGTCGTTATGTGAATGACATACTACGTATGTACGTCAGGATAATTTTTAATGCATCTATACACCGTGACATTGTGTCGTAACTGAAAAATTGTGGCGTGTACTAATTACCTGTGTACAGGCCCATACAATTAGATTACATACATATGTAAGTTCATTTTGATCTGTGCAAGTTTGTCGTTATGGTTAATGTAATACGTCATGTGTTTTTGGTCACATGCGAGGCTTTGGAACACTGATGTGTGACTCACTCACTCTGGTGCCCATCAGCAACAACTCTTTTCAATATATTACTTAAAAATTCTGCAATGATGTCACAAAAAGACCCAACTACTCACAACTGTTTGAGTTTGAAAACGGTCGAAAGCAGGATAAAATCTAGGCTAATCATACAAATTTACTGAAACCAATGAAGGGATTTCTGTATATATATATATATATATATATATATGTATATATATATATATATATATATATGTGTGTGTGTGTGTGTGTGTGTGTATATATATATATATATATATATATAACATTTTTAAATGATCTTATAATGATTTTGCACTGTAATTCAATTCTGATGTATTTGCAATTTTTATACTTGACTGTGATGGTTTTTATACATGTTATCTTATATGCCGTAAGCGAATGTGTTTGAAGACGTATATTAAAATTCAGTTATGTACTTAACATTTATAAGATGATCCTTTCAATCATTTTAAATCATACCTTTCTCTTATCGTTTTGACATGAAGTTGTAAATGAGATATAATATTATTTTTTATTAAAATGAGATTTTATACCAAATCTTGTGCTGTCGTGAATGGAACTGATCATTTCTGGATGCAGAATTGTAAATTCATCAGGGTAAAATTTGAAATTGTTCGTGCCATGCGCCCTACAAAGGAGAACGTTATTCATTTCTGTTATGTAGAATAGTGAAAAATCCCTCTTTTGAAAAGGCAGCGCTAGCGCCAGTTTAAATATTTATTCGTTGGAGAGGAACTAAGAGGGCGAAGATATTCCCAACATCGAAATTGTGAGTGGTTTCATTTGGTGAGGATGTATTCTACCCAATTTAAAATTGTTCGTAATTTTGCATGGATTTTTATATTTTACACCTTTGTTTGATTGTTGTTTTAATTTGCGTCCTCGATTGTTTATTTTTAATTAGCCTTTGATTGCTATATGCTGAAATTTTGAGAATGTAATGCTAACAACAACCATAGAAAAATACACAATGCCTTTAACGCTGAATATGCATTGTTTCTGTATTTTTGTACTGTTTTTATGTGAAATCTTAATAGCATGAAATTGAATATTCGATTTACCCAAAAAATAGCCTTAATTGTGTGCGAATTCTGATTATGCACGACCAAGCCTTTCCAATAATCAGCAAAAAAAAAATAGTAACCTCATAAGGTAAGCATTTAAAAAATTGGCGATGTATGTTTGTATCTTTCTATACATGTGGTTAACGTGGAAGCATTTCAGTTAGTATTATGCATTAGAAGCGGTCAGAGGACAGATTACATCCGGGTTCTTTAAATGCACTTTGCTTAAAGAGAGAGAGTTGCACACACGAAACATAGGTCAACAATGTAAATAAAGTTTAAAGCTTTAAAGGCCGCTCATGAGTGGTAGAGGCAATGGACAGTGATATTGCCATAGCAAGCAGGACAGTGCCCTAGAGACTGATCATATTTACATATGATCAGCGCCCAAGCCCTCTCTCCACCCAAGCTAGGACCAAGGAAGGCTAGGCAATGCCTGCTGATAACTCAGCAGATAGGTCCATAGGCTTCTCTAAACCCTCCATCCTTAGCTCACAAAGATGGCGAGATTGGAGCAACCTAAGAAACTAACCAGTTTGAGCTGGATTCGAACCCCAGTCGGGTGTTCACCAGTCATGGACGTTACCACATCGGCCACCACAACCGACATTTATGATTTCCATTACAGAATAATCTAAGATTATCGCAGGTCAGACATGTAGCTTTTATATAAGTTGATTTTAAAAGGTCCACCTAGATGACGTCTCCAGTTCCAGTCTAATACAAGTTTTAAATGCCTCAAGTCCCTTCTTTAAATTTATTATTCCTTCTCATATTGTGTCAACTTCCAGTTCCGCATATGTTTAATACTTAGATGACTAAAATGCTATGGAAGTTTCTAACGCAACAGTTTTCATCCTATGGCTTTTTGATGATATTGGTTAAATCTTTGTTTGGGCTTCATTCTTATGGTATTTTCTTTTAGAACTTGGTTTCACTATTTGTCTTTGCTATTAAATTTTTAGTACCGAATATTTTATTAAATTTAATTTCTGAACGTTTAGTCATACGCAGATTTCAGAATAAGTAGATTTGTAATCTTGCATTTGAATTATTGCTTTGATCTCAATTTATCAATAAAAATGATAGTACTACTACCACTACTACTACTACTACTACTAATACTAATACTAATACTACTACTACTACTACTACTACTACTACTACTACTACTACTACTATTATTATTATATATGATAATAATGATAATAATAGTAATAATAATGAATCATTTTCCTAACCTATATTACTAAAGGCTTTCACAATTTGCGTCCTCAGTAAGTTGAAAATGAAGTTGAATGGAAATCGTTTATATCCACATTCGTAACGCCTGCAAGTGTAATACAAGACTAAACGGATAACCATTAAAGAATGTTTATTATCATGCAACATAATCCGCCACCCAGAATTTCCGGGCATATAGAATTAAGTTCCATGTCTCAGCTCCGTATCTCTTTTTATCCGCAGTTATGTCTCAGTTGCGTGACTTTTGTGATTGCTTTTTACTTGATTATTTGCCTCGCCATAATTGTTTGCATATCTGCAAGGATATAAACTTGTGAAGGAATCAATGTAAAAGAGAGGTTTTCGCATAAAAGCATACATTTTCAGGCAGAGTTATTCCACTGAGGATGAGGGTCCATAGAAATATTGAAAATGATTTAGAAGGAATATTTGTTCATAGGCATATTTTGTCAAGAGTGAGAAATGTTTGATTACCGTATAGGTATTTATTGTGATGCCGGTATTCAGGTATGAAGTGGAAGTTGTTTTTAATGGCAAATATAAGAATAATGAAATGCATATTATATATATATATATATATATATACAGTATGTATACATATATATATATATATATATATAGGTATATATACAGTATGTATATATATATATATATATATGTGTGTGTGTGTGTGTGTGTTGTGAGTGTTTGTATATTTGTTCATTTTCAATCAACAGATTAAAGCAGATTAAAGTCATTAACAGCATATAATGTAAAAGTTTAAGATTAGTAATTAGACCGAGTGACAAAACTGCGATTATACAAAGTTCTTCCCACTTAGTTTCTTTAGACCAGTTTGAACACAAAATGATACTATTGTTTCAGAGTTGTGTTAGCACTTGAATACCACAAGCAATTAAAAAAAAAGGGGGGTAATACCAGTCTTAGATAGTTATATTAACGCTCGGTAATTCAAACACAATGAAGTAATTATTGAGATGAGAGATAATCGAGATAACAGAGGTATCAGTAACCTAAGGTTAAAATTAATTTTGGATCTGCTTTGCGAAGGACATTGTCGTTATCAAATTGACTGCGAGAGAGATATTAGGTCTCCTATGCCAAACTAGCTTTTATGTAACTCCTGATTGGTACGTATTTTACAGCTTTCACATGATAAATCACAAAACCTCATTTCCAAAATACCCTTGTAAGATTCTTCATGATAAAAGAAATTTACGTATACATAATTTCTGAGGTTAGTAAAATTATTCATATGCACTTGATAAAAACAACTTCGAAAAAGAAACCCTACTTATTAAGATATAACATAATTTTAGACTCGATATCCTTCTCAACTGATATCACGGAGATCAATAACATACTCATAGGAATTTTCGTTTCGCCTTCCACCACAGTGTCATCTCACATATCCCTTTAACTGTGTTGATGGTCCTCTCACAATATGACCAAACATGAGTTCATATGTTTAAAAACACTTCATACTCTTATGCAGTACATCTGTATGCAAATACCAAAGGTGCTAGGTATTAATGACTTTCCTTGGGATGCTCTGCACACATCTTCTTTAACGTTGAATCGTTCTACCAATCCGTTAACGCATGGTATGATAAGTAGTTTTAATCTTCCTCACAGACAACAGTCTGTATACTTCATTGTATTCAAGGTTAATTTAGCTCCTCGGTCGGCGTCGATGACCTTCGATGACAGGATGCCAGGAAACTTAAAATCATTTATTCTGATATCCTCGGTCAGAAACTACCTCTCTTGGAATTCCCAATCCCACTAAGAAAATATAAGGATAGCTCTTAAAGCTAACCCAAACTGGATAAGCTTATCTATGTTATCAGTGACACTTAACTACGAGTAGTGCCATTCTTCAGTAACCATGGCTGCATTATTGCTCCACCACTATCATGCATTGAGGAAAATTATTAAAGCTTCATGTGCTTATGGTTCGCTGAGGACCAAAGTTTGTAGAATCAAACACCAGACTCATATACCAAACTCCAAGTGTATAAAGTAGTTTGGATCTCCACTGTGCCGTGAGGTCCAGGGACCACATACCGACATCACCTCGAGCAACTAGAGCATATTCAAATATCACTGTATGGAAAAAAAAAGTTCTGGGCTTCAATTGGAGACATCAGATTTCAAAAACACTAATTCTGGAATGAACATGATACGCATAGTCCACAAAATCAGATATCGACTCCCCCCCTTTAAAAAATAATTTCAGTAGATAAAGAAATTATGAATATCTGTTTCAGGAAAAAAATACTGGAAACACGTAAAAAACAAATTTTCTCTACCGAATGCAAAAAAAAAGTAAATAAATGAAATGATGGAAGCATGCAAAAAAGAAAAAAAAAAACAACTGCATCAACCGTTTTGTAGCCTACAGTGGTGACACTTGTTCCGGTATATAATTCAACTTAAGTTTATAGGCAATAACTCCAATATATCTCATCCAATCAATTTGAGCAGTATCGCACTGGGCAACGATTTTTTTTCTTTAGTATGCATATGTAATAAGATTTTATTTCTATGTGAATTTGATTATGCTATGAAATATTGTATTAGTTATGAAATATTGTACTTGAAAGTAATTTTAGGAATTTATAGATAATCTGCATGGATTTAGATAGGAAGATTATACTGTTTCTAACCATGGCCATCAGTTGCTTCGAGATTCTTTAGCAGCCCTTTGATTATCTTTCTAGAACTTTCTTTCCATTTATACATTTTTGACGACTAAATATGGTCATAGCATACACGGTCAAAAATTGATTGTCTTCTATCTGCATGAATTGGTATTTGCCATTAACTGAAAATTATCCTCGCCTTGAAATGATATATATTTAATTACAACTACTTTATACCTTATACAAACAAAACTGTTGACTTACCATTGAAACGCTAGACTTCCTGGATATATTTTGGTTAATTAAATTTCTGATTACTACCATAATTAAATGTATGGTGGTCAATTATCATTGCTTGATCTTGTGAACGGAAGTTTTAAAAGTTATTTTTTGTCATGCTTCCGGCCTTTTTTGGGGGGGCGGGGGGTTCAAACACAGAGTCGTATGATTTACACACCTAGAAAAAAAAAAAAAAATGTATGGTAGGAAGTTACTTTTTCTAAGGGGTGTGGAGGACGGTTTTGATTCTTAACTCTCGGACTGACAAGGTAAGCCATGCTTATCAGTTGCCAACTTCGCTGGATTAGGTATATGATCCGAATTCTTGATGAAAGGAACCCGAATCAATTTTTTTTAACGAAACAAGTTGCGGACCTGGCAGCCCCAAGGAGAGGTATAAAGTAAGGCTAAGTAAGCCTTAAAAAGATGCAAAATTGAACCAACGATCCTGGAAACTTTCGCTAGCAAGCTTATGGTATGGGGTGTCCTCCTTAAAGGATGAGGGAACGACACACCTTACCCAAAAGTGGCATAAGCCCCAAACCTTTATGCGATGCGTCTAGCATTTAGCATGGTAAAGTTTCGGATTGCCCTGCTATACGAACGCTCACAGAGGGCTGGGAGTAGCATCTCTGGGAGCTCGTCATATAACAACTCATTATCTACAAGTGGAAAGAAATTAGTTGTGGTTATCGTCTTTATGGAGTACCTGAGATATACACATTTTACTTCTTTATCTACGCTCTTTCAAGTTAATTGTATCGTTTGGAAAAATCTTGTTGTCCTTTCGTTTTTCGAGTGTATTACATAGATTCTTCAAATCCGGGTTTTTAAAAGCTATTATATATATATATATATATATATGTGTGTGTGTGTGTGTGTGTGTGTCTGTATATATATATTATATTATATAAATATAGATATATATATATATATATCAGTCTATTACACGGAGAGACTGATTGCTAATTTGTCCATAGGGTTCACTTTGGCACCATATGTTTTCAAACATTAATTAACACTGATAGAGAAAGAAAACATACTTAAAGATATTTCAAAATAATTGTGCGAAAGTCGACCAAAGAAAAAATCACCCTCTTAATTAATTAAGTTTCTTCAATTCTTTAATTGATACTATTGATAAGTCAGTGATTAGAATTTCATGTTTACAAAATACACAAGGAGAGAATATCCTGGCTTTCTTAAGAACATGATTTTGTTTACAAGAAGACTTTTGAGGTAAAGGATTCCTTTCGTTTTGCTGTAATTCAAAGAAAACCAACTAGAAAGAGAATGAAGTCTTCTTTCTACTTCTGTTTTTCTTTCAAGTGCCCTTCTCTGTGGTCCATATTTTTACCACTTTAAGGTTCATGTGATAAGAGAGAAGTCATCCTTTGCCTTTAGATTGATACGTATTTAGCAATTATATTCGAACAATCCACTTCCCTTTAAATTTACAGTGCTGTATGTTAAGGATGGAAACGACTCCACTCCTTTTTTGAAATATGATAAAACTGAGGTAAGGTGGGTAGTGAAAGAAATTTTCCGTATCACTTTATATAGTGTACTTAACCATATCTTACGTTGCAAGAAGATTCGAATGCTAAAACATCTGCCGCCCGAAGAGAATTTACATTCCCATAAAAAGTAGTCGGGTGTGTTGAGATGATTTACGATTCCCTTCAGATAATTTCTGATGACTCTCTCTCTCTCTCATCTCTCTCTCTCCACTCTCTCTCCTCTCCTCTCTCTCATCTCTCTCGTAACAACACTTGGCCCTTAACTTAATTGTGGGTTTATTCCTAGTATATATTTCTTTAAGAGTTTTTTGACCTTTCTCAGTTCCATTTATCCTTTAGCCCGCCAAAAGGTTTACCAACTATTTTACAATAAACTGCCATTTTCTGCATCGATGTTTCTTCATAAAGAAATATTGTATACCAAATATAATCTACGATAGACCTTGATAATATTGAATTACCTTCTATTCAATTTTAGTATTTCTAAAAAATATATATTTTTATTTATTTCGGAACACGTATTGTTAGTTTATTATAATATATGTGATTAATAGGGACTCTGACATACATATTTAATATACATGTATATGTATATATATATATTAATATATATATATCATCATCATCATCATCATCATCAGCGGTTACTATTCCACTGTAGACCAAAGTCCTCAGATATGTCCTTCCACTGGCGTCTGTTTGTGGTCTTTCTTTGCCAGTGCACACTTGTAAACTTTCTTCGTTCGTCAATCCATCGTCTTTTCTTCAACCATTGTTTCTTTGCAATCTTGGGGACCCAATCTGATCTTAATGTCTACCTTTTTGTCTGTCATTGTTCTTTATATATCCTGCCCATATCAATTTGTTTTTCTTATGTGTTAAAATATTCTCTACTTGAGTTTGTTATCGTATGTATATACAATATATACACACACACACACACATATATATATATATATATATATATCATCCTCATCATCATCATCATCATCATCATCCGTTGCTAGTCCACTGTAGAACAAAGGCCATAAACATGTCGTTCCACTGGCGTTTAGACATTTTTGGTATTTATATGCCAATTTATAATTGCAAATTTTCTTAGTTCGACACATACACACTCACGCACAATATTTACAGTATATATATATATATATATATATATATATATATTTATATGTGTGTGTGTGTGTGTAAGTATGTATGTATGAGGAAAATCATCATAAAGTCGTGGTCAAAGGGAATGAATTTCTATCTTATATTGGGATCGAAGTTTGGACCAAAGCTCTTGCTGCTTTTCAGTGTTTACCTGGTGAAACAACTATTTTATAAACCAGCGACCGATCACTTGACAAAATTGATGGTATTTAATTCGAATTAACCACTATGAGTCAGTATATAAATAAAATCAACGCAATGATGAAGCTACAGTATTAATTGGGTTCGCTTGTGGTTCGTTACGCTGCTATAAAACCCTTGTGTATGTAAGACACTTGTTTGAAATCTTAATTCTGAAGAGCAGTTATTACTTAGGTTTCAACTTCTTTTAGTACCACTGCTGGCACGATTGATAGGGACCTTAACTCTCATTTAAAGATAAAAAAATTCGATTCCTATGTGAGGTAGAAATAATTTTTGTTGAACACCACATTAATTTGGTTTTAATCATATATCGATTCATCAAGGGTTATTCAAATTATATGCATTTAATTGAGCCAGCTGTTAGTTGCAAAGTTGCTTAGAGCTGGCTTGTATGCAAGACTGTTATCTCACCAGGAAGAGCAGCTAGCTCTTAGGTTCCAACTTCTTTTAGCGCATCTTCTAATATGATTTATAACCACTTTATATTTGAAGAAACGGTTCGATCTTGATATGTGGTTCAACTTTATCCATATATATATATATATATATATATATAGTGGCACCTCTGTTAATGGGTAACTTTAGATACAAGCAAATCAGGAAATTTGCAAAAAATTTGAAATTGGATTACGAAAATAGCATCAGGGTGCAAGCAAAAGATAAGTAATAATGAGACTAGCATGCAATGCCCAGAAAGTAGTCTCATAGTGCCAATATGCCCCCCCATGCAGTGTTCACACTGTGTTCATGGGACTTTTATGGCATTTGGGGTTGCCTTACCTCTTATCCCCCAGCCCCATGCTCAGGTTTTAAGCTATATCCTTCTATGAACAGCACTCGTATCAGCATCATACAGTATTCTGCGAATGTCTTTTGGACTATTCTTTTATGGGTTGTGACCGAATGTTTCTGGTTGAAATTTTATCATTATTATTCATCGTAATAATTAAAAAACTATATAAGGAGATAATTATTGTAAAAATGAAAAAAGGTACGCATATTTGACCTGACTAGACCAGTACATGATTTGCACCATTCTCAAGAAAGAAGAAGTGATCAATTAAATTGATTGTTGCTAAATGGGTGCCACCATTGGACGAATAAAGGCCATATGTTCTTGACAATGTTGAAAATTTCTGCACATTTAGATCAATGAAAAGCACTTAGCTGGATATACGATTACCAATAAAACATTATTTGGGAAAAATAAAAAGTTATTGAATGTCAAAGGAACCAGATATTTAAAAAAAAAAATACATACATAGCGAGGTTGATGTATTTTGAGATTCACAAGAGAAGAACTGGCATCCATAGTGTAGTGTGACAAGGTGAGTCTGTGAGCTCCAATATGAAGATAGCAGAGGGATTTGTTTCCGAATTTAAAAGGTCCGTGGATTCTGAGTCTTACATGCTGCAGCAAGTCTTCAGTTATGAGGGGTCTGGTCTTTATTCGAAGGATATATCACAAGCCTGTGAAAGACCATCTAACCCTGCTGTTTTGTCTTATTCTCTGCATTACTCAAAGTGTCTATTCTCTGCATTACTCAAAGAATTTGAAAGTTTTTGAGAACTATAAGGTGCAAAAGAAGCAACTGAATTTAATGAGGAGATAATCGAAAATGCTCAGGTGACTTGCATTTTGTTTGTAGAATGGGTCAGTGAGGGGAAAAAACACCTAATGGAATAGAATCTCCCACTTCAAGCACTGTTACTTTTGGACAATCCTCTTGTCCATCTTCCAGCCATTAAAGGATGACCTAATGGAGGAGATAAAATTCATAAAGATGAAATTCCTGCTGCCCAAATACTACTCCAATACTTCAACCCCTGGAACAGAAGGTGATCACTTATTTCTAGAAGCTCTACATAAAACCAATGATCCAGTGATGCTTCTAGGTCGAGGGACCAACTTCATCTTCTGAAAGTTGTGGAAACAACATTTTCACATTATCAGTTACCTCAAAATGATTGAAAAAGGCTGAAAAGTGGTTTATCAACAGAACCCTCTATTCTCTGTGGATTAAACTAGGGGCCTAAATGAGCTATTGAACCTGATTTTGGAAGGATTTTTGCTCATATAGAAGGCATTTGACAATGGAATTGTGTCCTTCGGGAAAGACAATTTGGATGGACCTGAACAAAGACATCATCAACGATATTCTTAAGGATGAGGGCGAGCAACTGGCGATCAAGGAGCTGTTGGAGTTATATAAGGAACAACGAACGAAGAGGTTTTGGAAGAGATTTCATATGAGGAGGAAGAGGGACAAACTGACAAACGTGCTGTTTCGATTGAAATTAGGTAGATCTGAGAAATATGGGAACCCTACAAAATTTTCTCTAAATAGACTCCTTGGGAAAAGTGAACATAAGCGTGAGAAATAAAAAAAAAAAAAAAACAAGTTTCCAGAAAGTGTAAATTGAGTGAAGCAGTTAGTGATAGAGATAGTGATGGTGACTTGCATTTTGTTTGTAGAATGGGTCAGTGAGGTGAAAAAAACACCTAATGGAATAGAATCTCCCACTCCAAGTACTGTTACTTATGGACAATGCTCTTGTTCATCTTCCAGCCATTGAAGATGACCTAATGGAGGAGATAAAATTCATAAGGATAAAGTTCCTGCCGCCCAAAACTACTCAAATACTTCAATCCATGGAACAGCAGGTGAACGCTTATTTCTAGAAGCTCTACACAAAATCAATGACCCAGTGAGGCTTCTAGGTCGATGAACCAACTTCACCTTCTGGAGGTTTTGAAAACATTTTCCCATTATCAGTTACCTCAAAATGATTGACAAAGACGGAAAAGTGGTCATCACAGAACCCTCAATTCTGTGTGGATTAAAATAGGTTCTACATGTGCTATTGAACCTGATTTGGAAGGATTTAAACTCATACAGGAGGCAGTCGACATTGGAATTGTGTCCTTGGGAAAGACAAATTGGATGCACCTGGACAAAGGAATCATCAACGATATTCTTGAGGATCAGGGCGAGCAACTGGCGATTAAGGAGCTGTTGGAGTTACATAAGGAGCAACAACAAGAGGTTTTGGAAGAGATTTCATATGCGGAAGAAGAAGGACAGAGTGACAAACGTGTTGTTTCTATTGAAATTATGAAGATCTGGAAATGTGGGAACCTACAAAAATTTTCTCTAGATAGGCTTCTTGGGAAAGTTGAACATAAGCGTGAGAAAAAAAAGAACTAAGTTTCCAGAAAGTGTAAATTGAGTGAAGCAATTAGTGATAGTGGACGTCGTTCAAGAGAGAGACCTCCACAATATTTTACTAGAAGTTCTTGTGGAGAGAGATTCTTCCTCCAGGTTGTAACACCCACCCCCCCCCCTCCCCTCCTCCTCCTCCTCCTCCTCTCTCATCTCGCTTACTCCAGCGACAACTCTCCTCAATGATAAAGTGCGAGTTAATTTGTCAATATTTATATTTCTTATTGTGAAATATGAATTTGTAATAATTTCTGATTTATGAGATATGAATTGCTCAATAATTAGCATTACACACCATCAAAGATTAGTCAGTATGTGTAATCATGGACGTGTGCTACTAATCAAGTTAGTTTCTTTTAATTCATATAGAAAACTTTGTCTTACTATGCAAACTTCCTCTCAGAACAAATTAAACTCCCAAGCCGAGGTACCGTTATATATATATATTAATATATATATAAATATATTATATATATATATATATGTTTATGTATGTATATATATATATATATATATGTTTATGTATGTATGTATATATATATATATATATATGTTTATGTATGTATATATATATATATATATATGTTTATGTATGTATATATATATATATATTATACACTCAGTATATATTCACGAAGGTGAAACATTCGACAAATATGTGAACCTCACTTTCTCCCTGATAATAGTCTTATGATAATGAAAGTTAACCCCCAATCTATTTAATCCCTTTGTTAATAGTATATATATATATATATATATATGTGTGTGTGTGTGTGTGTGTGTGTGTGTGTGTACATAGATGTTAGTCTTAGGGGAGCAGTAAGCATTTATAATTATAGGAATTAAGAAGAGTTGAAAAAATCGTATGGAAAGGTAGATTTTTTTTTTTGGCCTGATTAGCATAATAGAATAGAAGAGGAAGTACACGTATACAAGAGTATGTATAGGGTAATTGAGAATAAAGTAAGCAAAGAAATTAAAGTCAGTAACAGGAGTAGAGGAAGAATATTAAAGAGGACTTTAGGGAGAATAAAAAGGTTATTATGCTGATTCTAGATTCAGAGAGAGGGGTTAATGAGTAATTCAATCCCTGAATAACAGATGCGGGTCTAGTATGAAAACAGTCCTGGGTTAATGTTGCGAGTATTTTTAAGATTTATGTAATGTGGTAGATAAGAGAGGAATATATATATATATATATATATATATGTATATATATATGTATGTATACGCACACACACACACTCATATATATATATATATATAATATGTATGTGTATATATATATATATATATATATATTGTGTGTATATCTTCATCCCTACCGTTATTCCTACATTAAGGGGTCGATTTCCTGATGCGCCATCACTAATGCCTTGTTCGAAGGCATCCTCTACCATTAAACCTCTTCTTACCATATCATCCTTCACCTTATCTCGCCATGTAAGTCTCTGCCTCTTTCTTGATCTTCTCCCATAACAGGTTCCTCCCAAGCCTCCACCCTCCTCCCCACCATCCATCCTCAACACTTGCCCACACCATCACAGTCGTAACACTCTTATCATCTCTGTAATATTTACTACACTTTCTATTCTTCATATTTCATCATTTTCCAATACCACAAACCACCTTAGCATTCTCATCTCTGTTCTCTCAAGTTTTGCTTCCTCTGTCTGTCTTAAAGCCCACGTTTCAGATCCATACATTAACTCTGATCTTATTACTGTACCATATAGATCTTGACTTTTACCTTGGTTGGCCTTTTCCTATCACATACAACTCCTGCTACCTCCCTCCTGATTTAGTAGATCCCAAGTATCTAAATTGTTCTACCTGTTTTATAACTGCTCCTCTACTTTCGTGTATGGCTATTCTGTCCCTACCTTTCTTGCTGTTCACCATGGTTTCAGTCTTATCGACATTTACCATCAAGACACCCTTTTCCAAAGTTTTTTTTGTCACTCTGCCACCCTTCTATGTAGTAATCACCAAATTAATTGCATATAGCAACTCCCACAACTCTTCAATTTTGATCCCTTCACTTACTACATCCATAACCAACACATAAAAACGGTCTTAATGTTGACCCTTGTTGCACTCCAGCACTATCTTCAAAGGTTTATATTTCTCCAGCAGCTGTTATTACTTTTGCTCTTGTTCTTTTGTATAACTTCTCTACCATACTTACAACTTCGGGACTTTCCTCTTCCTGAAGCACCAACACATCACTTCTCTTGGTATTCTATCATAAGCCTTCTCTAAACCTACAAACTACAGAAGAGCTTCTGGTTTCCCTCCAGTCTCTTTTCCTGTTACTGCCTTACTATAAAGGTGTGTATATATACTGTATGTATGTATATATATATATATATATATATATATATATATAGTGTGTGTGTGTGTGTACATATCACACTAAATAGTCACATGTGTACACGATTGTGTGAATGAGTTAATTTTTTCACACGTGTAAAATTTATTTGCATGAATTATTTTTTATTTGCGTATTGCGTTCTGAAGTTTATTATAAAAGACTACTACTAAAAATATTTTAATTTTTTTCTTATAACTTAAACAGCAATTGAATATTAACGCTCTCGTACCTTAGATCTTAAAGATGTGATGTCTCTCGTACTTGAAATAGTGATAACAGTTGTCGTTATACCAATGGAACTGTATACTCTTTTTACTAAGTTATGAAGCTCAAACACAATTCTAATATTGTGGCACCAAATGATTTTACTTTTAATTATGCTTTTCAAGAATTTCCGTAACAATATTAAAAATCATGAATATCATATGGAGGCAGACGCATTGGTAACTTTTATGCTATGGGAATTAATAAATTTCGTAGCATGTTATTCACAGTTATGTAAAAGCAATTTATCATTTCCATTCGACAAATATAGATATTCATATCCATAGAATTCAAATTTTAAATGCACTATCACATTGTTCACTCATGTTTGAAAATGTACATTTCACAAAATTACTGTACCCTAATTTAGTGTGGAATTTAATGATAGTCTTTTCGTATTTGTGTATAGAAAGATATAAAATGATCCTTTTATTGAAATTACTTGCTTCTTTAACATTAATAGATTTTGGATTTTTATAACAATTTATTTTACTGGTACAGTATATACTTCAAAAGAATTATTTATGACTTTTGTAATTCAAACGAGGACTTCCCATATATGAAAATACTTGGTTGTCTAAATTACATTAATGATATCTAGTCATATCAAGTAGGGTTAAGGTTTTCACAGGTATATTTTATTTAAGTTTTAGCGTACACGACCCGTCATAATGACTTCTAGGTGTAATATAGATATGGACATAAGCGCGCACATACTGATTCAACCCTTCCCACCTCCTGCCCCTTTCCTATACACAACAAGGAATTTCGGCAGTTTGTGGGAGATTTTCAGAGGTTTTATTTAAGCTTTTTACATTGGAATCTCCAGTTTACATTGTTTATATTTATACATATCAATCATATACATGGATTTTTTTAAATATTAGGTATGGCTATATACATAACCTAAGTAGCTTATTAAAAATAATTAAGAAATTCAGATATCTCCTCTATTCAATCATTAGCTTCGGAATTCCCATTTTTAGTTTAATGATCGACAGAGCATCCACGGTGTAATTCAAAGATAATATTGCCTATTATGAAAGTTGTATATATATCAAACAATCTGTTGTAAGCAAAGGTTTCATTTATAAAAAAAAAAAAAGAGTTCACATATCACTTCTTGGTCTTTTGGATTTTATTTCCAATTTTGACATTCAAAATTGTTACTGCCGCAAGAATAATACACAGAACTAAAGAAAGAATAAGTTATTTGCATACATAGCTTACATCTATGAAATGTGAAAATATACATTTATGGAATTATTAGAAATCGTTCATTGTTAATTGATTATTCAAATATTAAGTACAATTGTATAATCTGTCTATCCCCAACAATTATTTGATACTCGAATATCATTTAGAATAATGAATATCATTAGCCCCATTTTTATATACAGGCTAATTAGAGAGAAAAATGGATTATGAGGACTTTTTCCTTGGAACCTTCTTTACTTACTCTTCTTGCTTCCACAGTAGAAATCCATTAATACTGCCTTCTGCCAGTTGATGTGGCAGTCCTGGAACATTTATTTTACTAACGGGCTTTTAAAAGAAAATTTTGACATTTTAGTTTGTGTTTATATATATATATATATACATACATATATGTATTTAATATATATATATATATATATATACATACATATATATATACATACATACACGTATTTACTATATATATATATATATATATATGTTGCTCCTAAATGTAATGAATGTAGATTTGTTTGTTTAATTCAACCTGAATAATTTCCATATATTGTTTTTTTATGTGCCTTATTCTCACTGAGTCATGCTAATCCTAAAAATTAAATACATTTATGTAATTATTAGAAATCGTTAATTGCTAATTGAATATTCGGGTTTTTTTTTTTTTTTTTTTTTTTTTTTAATACGTCTATCCCAACGATTATTAGATACTCTAGAGGCTTTAGGACAAATATTTTTGGCATATAATGTCATACATCCAAGTATCAGGGTCTTTTCAATGTAGACCTATATTGGCAATTAGTCAAAGGCGAAGTTTCTCCTTCATTAGGCCTAATCAACATGTCTTTAACTACAGCTGCAGCATTGCAAAATGATAGGGAATGCTGCATTCTGATCAACCGAAGTATTACACAAGAATAGGGTGTATCTTTCCGATCATATAATGCATATGCCATGCTTACACATTACTACTTTCTGATCAATTACATTACATCGCAAGTAAAAGGCGTCATTTTTGACTGAGCAGTTCATAATTACAGTGATTCAATTTTTAACAAAGGAAGACATTGTAAATGTTTCGATAGTATTGTACCTTAAGTGGTGATGATTATATCTGATTTGAAAAAAAAAATGCACTTTGCACAATATTTCTAAATTAACAGCTGAGATCATCTATGCTGTTTCGTCAGAGAGAGAGAGAGAGAGAGAGAGAGAGAGAGAGAGATAGGAAAGTCTGATCCATCATATCAAATGTCCTCTCTCACTTTCTATCTTTCTCTTTCAAACGCGGGTGCCATCGCCCATTAGTAGAATATTGGCCTAAAATTTGACTGTCTCTAGTTCTTCCCCGCCTGCTGGCCACGAGCCACCCAGTGAGCCCATGTGTGAACTTGAGCTTAAGAAAAGTATTGGACTAGTAACGTCGGAATCTTATACATGCTGGCTATATATATATATATATATATATATACATATATATTTATATATATATATATATATATATATATTTCCTAGTATAAACGACCCTTAAAAAATGGCCGCTAAATATTTAGATATATATGCATGCACGCACAAGCACCTCTCTCTCACCAGGTATGACTACTTCTAAAGTTGTCGTGCAGGTATGCACCTGGCAATATCAATATATATATATATATATTATATATATACACACACTTTATTATAATGGGGAGATGTATGTGTATATATATATATATATATATGTGTGTGTGTGTGTGTGTGTGCGCGTGTGTGTGTGTGTATGTATATATATTTGTATAAATACCTTTTTGCTGAGGTGTTTGACATTATGCAGTCATTAGAAAATCAATTGTCCTCATTCCTGTTTCTCTAAGGCTTGCATAACTAGTTTAGCTAGTTATACTATATGATGGACCTTAATGCTTATAGAGGTGTAGACCTAAAGGTTATTTTTCCATTGATTATGCTTATATAAAAGATTGCTAATTTCTCAGCTCCTATTTTGTTTGCTATTTTCCGCAGGTTAGTAAGAAGAGGTTCTGTTTGCTCTTGGAGAATTAGTGATGTTACTCTTTATTAGGTAAATGTTTTCAATATAGCTCTAGCCCTGCTGATTACTGCCCAATTTAAATAATTCCATATTATCTTGAGTTTTTGAACGTCTTTTGGCAAAAGGTCTAAGTAGATTTGCTGAAGGTAATAATCTGTTCCCTAGTTTGCAATTTGAATTTCGCATAGGACTTGAAGCAGTGATACCCTTCTTAAAATTTCTAATGATCTGCAGAAATCCCTTAATTGTGGTCAGGAATTTCGTATGATTCGGAACGTTTTTTTGTGCTGTTATTAACTGTGTTATGATGAGGCTCTTAAATGGAAGATCAAATAGTTGGGAATAGATGGGTCTAATCTTAGCTTCATTCCAGAATTTTTAAGTAATGGATTTCAAAGAATTGTTGATAATGGGCACCATAGTGAGTATAAGAATGCGTTATTCGTTTTTCCTCCGGGTAGTGTTCTTTGTTCATTACTTTTCATACTACTATATATTCACATAATATATGGATTGGGGTAGAAAACAAGCTTGTTGCATATAAATACGATGCTAGTGTCTTTGCATCAATATCATTTTCTCTATGTAAAACTAGGGTTGCTGAATCCATTAACAGAGCTCTAGCTAAATTGGTGCAAATTATGGCCTCAAAAACTCAAGTATGATTGTAACTAGGTCTAGGGCAGTGGCTCCTCCACATCCACTTCTCTGCGTAGATGTTCCTTTAACAATATATTAATTCTGTAAAATTTTAGGTGTGATTCTTGATTGCAAATTTACTATTGAGAGACACATTCTGTCTGGTTCTTCTTTCATTGCACAAAAATATGCTTATAGAGTCTTAAAAAAATTGGTTGATCAATTTATTCTGATGAAGTGTTTTAATTCCTTCATACATCTATGTTTCGAATATATATATATATATATATATATATATATATATACATATATATTATGTCGGCTATACTTCTCCTAATGCAGTTTTGGTATCAATTAAGAATTGTTGATTTCCCAATTGAATATGAGAAGATGGTTCCTTACGTTAACGAGATCAGCTTAGAAGTGAAACCGTTTATCCTCGGAGCTTAAATTAATTGTTGACGGAGTATCCTGTTTACAAAAGAACTCCCCCCCCCCCGTATTTAATATTCTAGGAATAAAAAAAATGGTAATTTGGAAATATTTATTATCACCGAGCTGTGAAACATGATATTTGCTGATTATAAGGTTACCATAGCGGAGAAAAAAAAGATTCTTTAGTAGGACAATTTATTATAATTGCTGTAATGCCTTATCATTAATGTCAAAGTTATAAATAGTTTAAGAAATGCTGTAATGGCATCTGAAGAAAACCGTGATTTTACTTACGTTTAATCAATCCTCTCAAGAGGAAGACAGAAAATTTAATCCCTTTTTATGAGAAAAGTATAGGATAAGCAAAGATGGATAAGACTTATATTATGATTCTGTAATTTTATTTTATGAAGAAATTAATTTATGCGACCGATAAAAACTAAACATTATTTTACTTACCAAATCCATATTTGATGAAAGTTAGATTTGGTTTTATGGAGAAAGAGAAAGCCTTGCGATAAAAGATGCGATTTATTTTCGTTTAGGAATTTCAAAGTATTAGGTAGTACAAGGATCCCCTGTAATAGTAAACTAATCTAGAATTTCACCACACAAGTAATGATAAGTTTTTTCACTTTAAAATCTAGATTTTTACTATGTCATAAGGAAATTACCTCTTTTAGGGAGGGAGTAGTATAAGGGGATGCAATTGTAGGTAGTAGGTTGGCCAGGGCACCAGCCGCCCGTTGAGATACTACCGCTAGAGAGTTAGGGGGTCCTTTGACTGGCCAGACAGTACCATATTGGATCCTTCTCTCTGGTTACGGTTCTTTCCCTTTGCCTACACAGACACCGAATAGTCTGGCCTATTCTTTACAGATTCTCCTCTGTCCTCATACACCTGACAACACTGAGATTACTAAACAATTCTTCTTCACCCAAGGGGTTAACTACGGCAATGTAATTGTTCAGTGGCTACTTTCCTCTTGGTAAGGGTAGAAGAGACTCTTTAGCTATGGTAAGCAGCTCTTCTAGGAGAAGGACACTCCAAAATCAAACCATTGTTCTCTAGTCTTGGGTAGTGCTATAGCCTCTGTACCATGGCCTTCCACTGTCTTGGGTTAGAGTTCTCTTGCTTGAGGGTACACTCAGGCACACAGTTCTATCTAGTTTCTCTTTCTCTTGTTTTGTTGAAGTTTTTATCGTTTATATAGGAAATATTTATTTTAATGTTGTTACTATTCTTAAAATATTTTACTTTTCCTTGTTTCCTTTCCTCACTGAGCTATTTTCCCGGTTGGGGCCCCTGGGCTTATAGCATCCTGCTTTTCCAACTAGGGTTGTAGCTTGGCATTTAATAATAATAATAATAATAATAATAATAATAGGGAAACAATATTTGGTACTGAATAGTATGCCATCTTATTAGTCACAAAACTTTGGGGGCTTATTACTTGCTAAATTCTCCTATCTTTGATAAGACTGTTGAGAGTAGAACATGCAGAAGTCTGACATGCAAACAACTTACCACCTGGGTAAAAAAAGATAACAAATTTTGTTCACCAAAAGGCAAGATAGATGGGTAATAAAAAAGATTTTAGAAAAGTGTGAGCAATAACAGAAGCTAATAGTAGGAAAAATCAGATTGCAAAATGTAGGAAATATACTAAATTCAATGTTATATTAAGCGTAGTCTTAAATACTTGAATTAAGCTTTATGTAAATACTGTGGTAAGAGATCTGGTAAAGATCAAAAGCAGCATCAATGCACATCTGGGGTTTCGAAAAAGAATACCAATAGCTAAAGTAAAAGTGATAATCATGTCTGATTAGGGATTTCAAACGGACCAAGTATGGAATAATTACCATACGCAGGGATTTCCCCTCCTGCTCTTATAAATCTTCACTGTAACCACAAAATGTGATGCAAGTGAGGGGAAATTTAAGTCTGCCATTTATCCAAAGACAAATGAGAGACGTACTATTACCTCTCTCTCTCTCTCTCTCTCTCTCTCTCTCTCTCTCTCTCTCTCTCTCATTTTTTCACGTTATTCTTTATTTTCATTCCAACAACAGTATGAATATTGTAAAAAATCCTTGAAATTTTTCCCCTTACTTTTCGACCGGAGTTATAAAAAGTTTGCAAAAGGCGAGATAGATACAACAGGCAGACAAAAATGTGGAATATATGGAAAAAATCTGATGAGCTGAAAGGTCAGTCCAGTGAACCAAGAGTTCATAGTGTTCTCTCTCTCTCTCTCTCTCTCTCTCTCTCTCTCTCTCATGAAGCTAAAATGTGATTAACGTTATATATATATATATATATATATCAATCCTCACCCGTAACTAGTCTACTGCAGGATAAAGTCCTCAGCCTTGCCCTTCAACTTACGTTTGTTAATGGTATTTCTATGCCAGTTTATACCCGCAAATTTCCTTAGTTCGTCAATCCATTAGCTTCTCTTCCTATCCCTGCTTCTTTTTCAATATCAAGGGACCCCTTCTGTTATCCTTAATGTCCATCTATTATCTGTCATTTCACACATGTCCAGCTCTTGCTCATTTCTTTTTCTTACACGTTGTTAGAATATCCTCTACTTGAGTTTGCTCTCGTATCCATGTTGCTCCTTTTCTGTCTCTTAGTGTTATTTCCATCGTTATTCTTTCCATAGTTGTTTAGGTAATAACTAGCATATGTTCCAAGGCTTCAAGTTTCTGATGCATAAGTTAATACCGCTACGAACATAATATGTGTAAATACTTTTATTATTAAAGAAAGTGGTATTGTACTTTTCCTAATCTCATATTATTTACCAAAAGATCTCCATCTCATGCTTAACCTTCTGTTAAGTTCAACTATTGTATACGACGTAATATATGCAAAATCTACTCAAAAGGTTTATCAAACAATAGAAAAACATTAACAGCAAATGAACATGATAGTCAGCATGCATAAAAGTATAACTATATTTAAGATTCACATAAGTACTTGGAGTATTATACAAGATCCACAGAAATACTAACGGTATACCAAACTAGATAATAATATATGTGAGTTCTTACGAAGAAGTAGGTCTTGACTTGTCTTCATAAATTTCTATGCAGCGAGGGACATATGACCGTGCTCAGTTTTAGATATAAAAAATGTTCATATGTAGAGACACAACTTCTGACGTTGAACATATAAATTTTTTAATTTCTTTACATTATTCAAGTTATTCATATCGCTGCAAGTTCAGTACTAAACTCCAGGTCATAGTAGATGTAGTCTCCACTCACGAGTAGTGTTCGGACAGGTCTCCAGCCTCTCGCTCGTCACCTGTCCTTTATATACGAATGACCAATACTCCCGAATGTTCCTGACAGACTAGAAGCGCCTCACATGGCCACATTAATTGTTATATTTCACATCGTGTATGAAAAAAAATAAACCTTTTTCACAAGTTTTATTATTGAATATACATTAATATAGTGTACAATATATATAACATCACACTACTGTCTGTCTGAAGTATGTTTATTCATTAACAATCTCACTAGGTATGTCCACAACCCTTATTTGCTGTCTCTTTGCATTTTCATTGAACGTTATCTTAGTAGTATTCATATTCATTTTCAATCTTACATTTCTGCTTTCTATATTCAAGTCATCTATCTTTTGTAATTCTTCCCATGAGTCACTAAATAGAACTATGTCACTTGCAAATCTTAAGTTGTTAAGTTATTCTCCATTGATGTTAATACCTACATTTTCCAAATCAAATTTTTTGAAATTTTTTTTTAGACATGCTTTGAATAATTTAGGAGAGATTGGGTCTCCCTGTCAACACCTTTCTCAATCGGAATTTTCTCACTATCTTTCCTGTATAGATGTCTTCAAGTGTTCTAACAAGATTTTTCATTTTCTTGTATTTGAAGAGCTTTCATTCCTGCTGAAGTTTTAAACGAATCAAAAGTTTTCTAATATTTTATTAATGCCATATATAGTGGTTTGTCACATTCTGCGGACTTTTCTATTAGGTGGTTAATTACATGGAGGGGGTCAGTTGTTGAATAACCGTTTATAAAGCCTGATCTTTGTAAATATTTTATATATTACTGATATTGAAATTATTGGACGGTAATTTTTCAGGTCTTTTGTGTCATCCTTCTTGTGAATTAGTATAATGATAAAGTTCCGCGAGTTTTACTATGAAATCTTTTATCCATCATTTAATCAATTGTTAAGAATGTTATCCTGCTGCTTTCCCTCTTTTTATGCCTGATAATGCTTTCTTTATTTCTCCTGCTGTTACTTTTGGTTCCATCTCAATTGTTTCATTATTTCTTATATCACAGTTGTCTAGCATTGTATGAAAATCGTCTGCAATTTTTATCCCTCCATCTTTTTTGTTGATATTTCCATCCTTATTCTTTAAAGTAAACATCTGTTGGTCTTTGTTCCAATTCATATTTTCCTCAATTTGATGCTTCTTCCTTTCTTTAGTGTTTCCTCAATTGTGGCCTGACTGTGTTTTCTAATTTCTTAGGTTTTTGTGTCTTTTTTTTTTCTTCAATTTGATGCTTCTTCCGTTCTTTTGTGTTTCCTCAATTTTGGACTGAGTGTGTTTTCTAAATTCTTAGGTTTTTAGTTTTTTATTGAATTGGATAGTTCTCCTAATTCTATTTTAGCTCTCTTGGATTTTACTCGCATGTCAAAATCTTCTCTTCAGTAGGTTTTTGTATTTTCTGATACCCTTCCTTGATCTTGTTTAGTAACTTTTCCATTTATCTCTTGTGCTGTTTCTAATTAAAATTTTGTTAGATTACTGTTCAATTCTTCTATACATCCTTCCATATCATCGTGTAGCTCGGAGTATCTATTTCAAATTGCTAAATCAAGTTCATGATATTTTTCTCTTGTTACAAGAATGTTTATATGTAATGTACAGTGTATATATATATATATATATATATATATTACATACACACGTGTGTATATATTTAAATATATATATATATATATATGTGTGTGTGTGTGTGTGTGTGTGTTTGTGCGTGTATGTTTGTGTTTCTGAGTGAATACGTGTGAATGAATTGTTCTTAGAGGCCCATTTTTCTAGAGAGGAAGTGACTTGAGTTATTTGCAGCTAGGAACATGATTGCCAGTTGGAAAAAAATCGCTTATGCCACCGGAAATTAAAATGCTACTGCCTCCACTATGTTATCCGATACTGTTGACATTTTTATTGATATGCTACCTTACTGTTTTACTTCATTAATTAATTACGCTGTGGCTTCGCTAATGATTTTTTGCCGAATAATTAGAGATTATGTCTTCATGAGCTGTTACTATTGCCATCATATTGAACAGGGTAAATAAAGACAATAATTGCTACCACTTTTCGCACTTTAATTGTTGAATCTTGGATGAACCTCCGAAACAGAAAGCTCTCAACATTTTTTTTATTTTTTTTTTTTTTTTTTTTTTTTTTTTTTTTGTCTAATCGTATCGTCAATTTATTCACAACCATTCTTTCCATATAGATACACAATCTCATATCTCACTGATCCAACTCTGCATTTATAATCCGTTTCAGTTTTAATTCAGTACTCTTACTTATCAGTAGCATATATATATATATTTCTTTTCCCTTGCGTGGTTGATATTTTTTGTTGAATAGGCTTCATATATTATGAAATAATGTAAATATAAGTCATTAGGGTTAGCTAATCACATCCTTTCCCCCCCCCCCCTCTCTCTCTCTCTCTCTCTCTCTCTCTCTCTCTCTCTCTCTCTCTCTCTCTCTCTCTCTCTCTCTCTCTCTCTCTATATATATATATATATATATATATATATATATATATATATATATACAGACTCAAACACACAAATATATATATATATATATATATATATATATATATATATATATATATATATGTATAATATATATATATATATGTATATATATATAAATATACATATACATAAATACATG
>NC_090731.1:141511194-141521194 GCF_036898095.1 Palaemon carinicauda
CTCTCTCTCTGTGTGTGTGTGTGTGTGTGTGTGTGTGTGTGTGTATGCAGCAAAATTAATTTTCTCTTGAGCTATCGTTTAGTTTAAAAATAGTTTCATATTTGCAATGTTTTATCATTAATCTATTTATTTGACTTTCGTTTTTATTTTCTGTTATAAAAATTTACATTTGACCTTCATCATTTAACTGTCCTTGTCATTGTATTGAACTGAAACTTGATTGATCTAAGAGATAATGATGTACGTAGTTGTATGAAAAATAACGTGAATAGAGTAGCAGTTTAACTATCCATCCGTATATATATATATATATATATATATATATATATATATATATATATATATATATATATATATATATATATATATATATATATATATAATTTGCATGCATGTATATACATTTACATATCAATATTAGCGTATCTATGTATCTATCTATCTATCTATATATATATATATATATATATATATATATATATATATATATATATATATATATATATATGTATGTATATATATATATATATATATATATATATATATATATATATATATATATATATATGTATGTATTATATCTATATATCTTACTATATATGCACGTATATATAATATGGATATAAATATGTTATGAAAAAAATAATGTTTTTTTTAAATCAAATAAATCTATTTATTTAATTTAAATAGGATTTTTTGTTTAATTAAATTTACTTGATTTAAAGGGTTCTCTTTTTTTAATAACACCAATTCACTGCTTCTGATTATTTGTTTCAGTCATACGCGGGTATTATCTGGTATTGAACTTGAGCTATGTTAAATGAAACCATAGTTTAATATACGTTGGTCAAAACGAGTTTTTCTCTTAAAAACCAAAATTCAGACTAAATGATTAAATCGGAGCGGACAAGTTATAGTAACTAGTACACAAATACACAAAGATAAGTGAAACTGTAATCAAACAAAAATATATGCACACATACAGCAATTTTAACATACAATACATAGTAAGAAATAAAACTAAAAGCATATTAAGGACTTGAAATTAGTATTAACGCTGTTGGAAAAAAAAAGATCTTTATCATTTGTATAATTACAGCTAGAACTTCAATTACTAAGAACACCAAATTTACCCCAAATGTTATAGCTATTAAATAGGATTTTGCTCATTTGTTGCAATGCTTATAAATGGTAACTAGTTTTGGAAGTTTTCTTTTTTCCAAGGTAATTTCTGACTGTATTTTTCATTTTGATTTAAATTATGATTTTTTTACTCTTATTTAAAATGACTTAAATCACTTGATTTAGATAATTTGATTTAAATGACAGTAACCTCAATGTGTGTGTGTATATATATATATATATATATATATATATATATATATATATATATATATATATATATATATATGTATGTATGTATGTATATGTATATATATATATATATATATATATATTAGGATTTTGTGTATGTGAGTGTGTGTTTGTGTTTATTATAACTAGCACTTGTGGAGAGGTTGCGAGGAGTGATATCAGAGATAAAGCCTTACTAAAATTAACTACTGTTAGAGAAAGTTAGATTTGGTAGACTGAATAATTTATTTACCAATACAGATGAGTGTTCTTACGTTTATTGTTTATTTATATAAATAATAATGATTGCAGTTACTCATGTAAGAAATTACTTTTGAAGAGATATGTTGACAGAAAGAGAGCAGCCCAATATTCTTAACTTCAGTACGCAACCAGGTAAAAAATACACGCACAAGCGTCCTCTTTTCGCAAAGGTATGACTATTCCCTCTGCCTCCTACCCGAGGGATGGGAAGAGATGAGCGTGACCGGAAATATTACACACACACATATATATATATATATAATATATATATAATATATATATATATATATATATATATATATATATATGTGTTGTGTGTGTGTGTGTGTGTGTGTGTGTATAATATTTGTATATATATTATATATTTATATATATATATATATATATATATATAGTATATATATATATATATATATGTGTGTGTGTGTGTGTGTATATATATACATAGATAGATAGATAGATAGATATTATTATCATTATATGCTGAGCTACAACCCTAGTTAGAAAATCAGGATTCTATAGGCCCAGGGGCATCAACAGGGAAAATGACCCTGTGGAAAAATGAAACAAGGAAAAATAAGATATTTTAAGAACAGTAAACAACATTAAAATAAAACGATAAATATATATCAGACACTTGATCTTAATTATATGAGGAGATATATAGAAAGAAAAGAGCCGGAAAACTTCATACGTATCCTAAACTCCATACTCCAGATACTAACATTGTAAAATGCATCACTCCGAAGCGTGGCAGACGGTCGATTGAAGGAAGTTGAAGGCCAGGTTCTGATCGAACGGTGGTCTTACCAATCTATCTTCCTCTAGTGGTGACGTAAAGGTCCTCTAACATCAGTCAGTATGATTGAATGTGATATACAGTAAGCTCTCCCGTCGAGGAATTGCAGGGTTTCGTCGTTTTTCGCCCCCCCCCCTCTCTCTCTCTCTCTCTCTCTCTCTCTCTCTCTCTCTCTCTCTCTCTCTCTCTCTCTCTGTGTGTGTGTGTGTGTGTGTGTGTGCATAATTTTACAAGAATTTGCCGCAAATAACTGTTAAAATTCGGGAATAAATTTTACCGGGCATTTACCTTTTGAAAAAACGGATATGTTGACCTTAAAGAGTGATACGAAGGTCAATAAGACATAAAAGGTAATAACAAAGTAGGGTAAAAATTACGAACGTCTGTATTTATTAAAATACAGGTGAGAATCGTATATTTTTACGGAGAATTTCCGATTAAGAAAACGTCTTTTTTTTTTTTTTTTCAACGCACTACGATCGTAATTTTCATTACATTTAGATTAGTCACGTTGAATTAAACCATCAAGTTCTATTTAGATGACGACAAACATGGGAGTAAAAGGTATTAATATTATCTCACTATCCAGATACTGGAAGGTATTAAAGTATTGTTGTGCTGGGTGATATGTTGCAAAGTCAAGAAAAAAAGAAAAAAATCGAATTATTGATAAGTAACTCCGGAATTAAATGAGAGTGTCATCTTTTGGAAATTAGATTTGAAATACGTGTGATTGTTGCAAGTAAATATATTTAAAATAAGAATACTAGTAAATTCATATTAAAAAAAAAAATAGTCTTGGCGTGCATTTGCATAAATGGTGATAAAAAGAGTGGCGGTAAGTGTTTATGGTCATTATTCGGTTTAAGCAAAAATTAAGATAAATAGAAAGTATACATGCAGGCAAGCAGGAGGATGCATATAATGGAAAAGAATTATAAGGAAAGAAAAATATAACTACGAACCAAAATGAAGGGAAGCATGTGAATCGGAGCTTTCGTGGAAATAAAAATCTAAATTGATTGGAAAGTAATTGCAATGGGTAATCTTAATGAACAATAGGATCTCAGAGGAAAAGAAAAAGGAAAAATGGGAGATATGTTAGATACGAAGGTGATTCTGGGTTGAAAGTATCAGTATGTTGAAGATTTTGTTTAATGTGGGTCTAGCAGAAAGTTAAAGATGATTGATAACGGACTTGAGTTTGTTGATGTATGGCTGAGAGTTCTTGTTCTAAGGGCTGTTGGGGATGTAAGAATGTCAATTAAAGGTTAAAGAAAGGAGATAGGTAAATAGTTGACAAGATCATAAATGGGAATTTGGAAATTGGTTGTGATAATGGGACCAGGGTTTGGAAGGTATATATGAAGGAAGGAAAAGTTCCTAAGGATATACTTGCGAGGTAATAGGGTTTTTGTTTTCATCTATACAGCTGTCATAAGAAATATGCAGTAGTTGTATAACATTGGCAATTATAGCTAAAAGCAATGGTCTATGGAGCAAAGGTCCTGGCAGCCTGTCATTATAGTTCAATGAGGACATTGGTGATATACCAGAATTCATAATATGACGCTTTTCCTTCGTACAACTTTTAATGTTGTATCATATTATAATACAACATTAAAAGATATACAAATATGCGATAATTGATAAGGCAACAAAGTACGGAACATTCATAGCGACACTAAGGAAACATTTGTTAATTTCTATTACCAAAAAAGTCAAAACTTGAATTTAGTCTGTGGTTTGCCCTACATTGACCATTTGCAATTCTTTTTAATTAAAATCAAATTATCTGAGGTAATTAAGAAGCTGACCTTAGAGGCCTCCCCTCTTCTACTGTATATAAATACGAAAAACTGTGTTACCATTTACTTGTGAGTCTGGTGATGTTAATGACGAAATTTACAACGCAAATAAAATTTTAAATTTTCTTTTTTAGGTTGATGCATACGGTATTTTATGCTTATCACATGGTAGCTTTCGTGTTTTATATATATATATATATATATATATATATATATATATATATATATATATATATATATGTGTGTGTTTGTGTGTGTGTGTGTTTGCGTGTATCAATATCAGTATCAGAACATTGAGTATGATTCTTCAAAGTCTATGGTTCTATTCCTTTATGGCACCAGCCAGTCTACCCAACTGTTGATTGCTACCGGGGTCAGTCAGGGTTAAGTGAAACCCATAAGTTAGCAACCTTATAACTAGACTTGACGAGAACTGGAAAGGTCTACCTTGTTGAAGGTAGAGAGAAGGAAAGAAAATTTACGATATAAAGCTACATAAAAAATCATTTAAAATAATATACTGCTTATATCCTTTTCTGAGTGGGGATACCGTAACGTGGTGAAAGTGTTTGCGTATTGTCATGATTAGCAAATCTGTATTAGTCAGGGCTACCCATACTAGGTTGGTTTGCTGTGAGCGATAATAGGGAAATCCCCCACGATCACTAATCTGCATGGTGTCTGAGGCCTTTCCTTTGTTCAGCAGTGGCCTAGAAACGGCTACATGATTTTGTAATCGTCGTCGTTGTTGTTGTTGTTCTCTACATATATATGTGTGTGTATATATATATATATATATATATATATATATATATATATATATATATATATATGTGTGTGTGTGTGTGTGTGTGTGTGTGTGTGTGTGTGTGTGTGTGTGTGTGTGTGTATAGGAAGAATGTGTATTTCCTTATTCAAGTTAAAGCATAATCTTGATATTTAGTGATATATGTTGGTCTGTATGTAACAAAAATTAAAATCACGATGTGTTTGCATTACTCGTAAACCCCCCCCCCCCCCCCCCCCTCCCCGGTTGTCATTCTCAACTCAAACTTTTCTCAGTAAACATCGAGTGGTTCGATCATATTAGGCTTTTGATTGGATGAGGCAAGAGCGTTGGGTTATTTATTGAATTAACAATTGCAGGGCGATTCTCGGTAAATTAAAAATCTTTTTTTGGCTTAAAATCAACTTAATTAAATGTCATTTTTTTTTTATAAGTCTTGATATGGAATCTCTTGTTTATTAAACAATGAATATCCCTGAACTGATTTGAGAAAAGATGACTGAAATTTAAATATAAATAGTATTAATTACATACGCCAACGAAGTTAGAAGGAGGCTATGTTTTACCCCCTATTTGTGTGTTTGTTTGTGAAAACCTTTCAGACCACAATTTTAGTCGTATAGTAATGAAACATGTGGGAATTAACTGTTATGTAAAAAGCTGGTAATGATTAAATTTTGGAAGATCAAAGGTCAAGGTCACAGTCAAGCAAAATGGTTCATATCTGAGCTTATGAAAATCCACGCCAATTAATACATGTCAAGATCAAAGGTCAAGGTCGAGAAGTAAGCTATCGCGGCGGAGGTCTGCGCACTACTCAGTGCCCCTCTAGTTAGACCTGTTATGAGATTTCTTGGGAATGTTGTTGTTGCGAATGCTCATATTTTTAAGGGCGTTTGTCAAGCGACCAAATTTAAGCTACATATTTTTTGTTAACTCCCATTTATAACTTCTACTATCATTCAGCTGAAGTTTTTTCTAATTTTCCTGAGTGGGTATTCAATTGATTATTTGTAATTATGTTTCATCGTTTCAGATATAAATTGAGGATTATGATTAGTAATTACCTTTACATAATCTTTTATTTCTTTTTAAATAATGAAATACTTTAAACTAAGCAAAAATATCGATGAAAGGTAGATATGGTCTCAAAATGAATAATGTACCTCGGAGAAAAGAGAGAGAGAGAGAGAGAGAGAGAGAGAGAGAGAGAGAGAGAGAGAGAGAGAGAGAGAGAGAGAGATGACTCCAGTAAACAATGGAGTAGCGCCCAGAAATGGAAAATCAAATTAAATTTATAAATTTATAAAAAGATTGTTTATATGTGACTAATTTGGTCATAAATCGAAATTTGATCGAGTTTAATAATTAAATTAAATAATAGATGTGCAAAGCTGAATAATAGGAATAGGTGTGGCTGATATCAGCTGACGTTTATTATTGGTAATGCTGTCAGTATAAGGCAAAATGGAATTTGTCGATCCGTTAATATATTTTAGAATAAATGTGACTTGAATGAGAAAATAGGCAAATCGAAAAATAGATGAAGCAAAGAAGATAGCAGAATTTTAGCAAAAGTGATTATGTAAACTTGAGTGAATTGTTTAGTAAGCTTTTCTTTATAGAAGAAAAGTGTGTAAGCTAATAAGATGTGTTCGCAGAAAACTTATAGGACAAAAACTTAATGAATATTGCAGTGACTGCTGTTATAGATGCCAGCCCAAAGGAAGAAACAACATATCAGTCACTGCTACAAGAATGACTATTTCTTCTAAATACAGGAGACTGTGTATCGAACTGCCTGTGTGCACTTGTTTTAAGTTATTATACTATCATTCCTTAGGATTATCAAATGTTTTTCATTCGAACAACTTGTGTTTCATTATTCTGACAATTCCAGGTCATCTTCCCCTACCCCCATTTACCATTAATTATGCATATTTTATAAACATCGTTTGCCATTCCTGCGTCATTATCCCACCATTTTAGTACGTTGATCCATATTTTCATCACTCGTATACAATTTTTGGTGTATTCTCTTCTTTTGTTTCTGTAAAATTGAAATGGATTCGTGAAATTATATCTAAAAGCACACTTGTTTTACAGTCTTAAGCAAAGAACTATACTCTATAAAAATGATCTCGCCAGGAATTTTAATATCCGGTAATTCTTAAGAACTGGGTAATCCTACTCAATCATGATCATGGATTTTGATGAAAAATATGAACTTATTTTAGATTTATATCTTGAACCTGGCTTAATCAACTTTTTAAAATATGACCTTACGATTTAATCGTGTACTGTACTTCCATTCCTAGGGCCAGGGGAATGGCGGTGTATATTAGGACCGAGTACCCTGCTTCTCATAAGTCCTGCTATCAATGTGGATGTCATGAGATTCAGGTAATAAAAGTTTGTGGCAGGCATAACAACTTTTATTTGTGTTCAATCTACCGGAATCCAGACATGGATGATTCTATCTTTGATTGTCTTCTTACCATTATGGCTAAGATACAAGAAGATGATAGAAAGGCTTCGTTTGTCTTTGTTGGTGATTTTAATGCTCACCATAGGGAGTGGTTGAGTTCTATCTCTCCTACCGATCGCCATGGCTTAAGAGCTTTAGACTTTGCCTCAGAATCAGGCTGTGAGCAAATCATAAATGAAGCTACTCACAGGTCTGGTAATTGCTTGGACCTCGTATACACTGACTCCCCTGGCGTTATAACTAGTAAGGTTGGTTCTCCAGTCGGGACTTCTGATCATGCCTTGATTTCATTATTAGTGAAGACTGAGCAGCCTGTCCCTGATATATCATATTCTTGTAAAATTTATATGAAATCCCAAGCAGACTGGAATGGGATTTTGCATGATCTTTTGTGCTTGAATTGGTCACAATTATATAATAGTGTAGATCCTGTTGTCCCTTTGAATGAGAATCTAGTCAACATAATTGATAGGCGTATCCCTTCTCGTGTGCTAAGGTACCGAATGAAGGACAAACCGTGGTTCAATGATGATTGTAGACGTGCTTATTTGGAGAAGCAGGAGGCCTATCACCTTTGGAAGGGTAACAGATCAGATTTGACCTGGAACAACTATACTCAGCTTCGAGCTTTTGCTCAGAGAGTTTATGCCTCAACTGAAAAGGAGTACAATTTAATCATAAAAGAAACCCTCTCTGGTACAACTCAGGAACATAAATGGTGGTCTACCCTTAAATCTGCACTCTTTGGTGTAGATGCAACAGTTCCTCCTTTACTTAAACCAGATGGCTCAGTCACTCACTGTCCAAAGGAAAAGGCAACCCTTTTGGCTGATGTTTTTGACAGTAAACAGAGTAATGAAAAACTTGAACTTCCTCATTCCTGTTTTCCTGAGGCTAAACTAGCTAGTTTAGCTTTTCGATCTCGTGAGATTAAAGCTCTGTTGTTGGACCTTGATGCTTATGGAGGTGTAGACCCTAATGGTATTTTTCCTTTGTTTTTTATAAAGACAGCAGATTTCTTAGCTCCAAAGTTATCTGTTATTTTACGCAAGTTAGCAAGAAGAGGAGCTTTTAGCACTTGTTGGAGAATTGGTAATGTTACTCCTCTATGTAAATGTGTTTGTGGTAGCTCAAGTCCCACTGATTACCGCCCAATTTCCATAACTCCCATATTATCTAAAGTTTTTGAACGTCTTCTGGCAAAACGTCTTAATAGGTTTGCTGAAGGTAATCATCTATTCCCTAGTTTGCAATTTGGTTTTCGGAAAGGCCTTGGAGCATGTGATGCCCTTCTTACAATCTCCAATGCAGTACAGAAATCCCTTGATTGTGGTCGGGAAGTTCGTATGATTGGCCTTGATTTTAGTGCTGCCTTTGACCGTGTTAATCATGAGGCCCTTGTTTTCAAACTGAAACAGTTGGGAGTGGGTGGGTCGTTTCTTAGCATTATTATTGATTTTTTAAGTAGTAGATCTCAAAGAGTTGTTGTTGATGGGCACCATAGTGAGTATAGGAATGTGATATCCGGTGTTCCACAGGGTAGTGTTCTTGGCCCATTACTTTTCATACTATATACACATGACATGTGGTTTGGCCTAGAAAATAAGCTTGTTGCATATGCAGATGATGCTACTCTCTTTGCATCAATTCCATCCCCTGAATGTAGATCTGGGGTTGGTGAATCCCTTAATAGAGATTTAGCTAAAATTAGTGCATGGTGCAAATTATGGGGTATGAAGTTGAATCCTAACAAAACTCAAAGTATGATTGTAAGTAGGTCAAGGACGGTGGCTCCTCAACATCCGGATCTCAGTATTGATAATGTTTCTTTAAATTTGTATGACTCTTTCAAAATTTTAGGCGTGATTCTTGACAGCAAATTTACTTTTGAGAAACATATAAGGTCTGTGTCTTCTTCAATTGCACAAAAAATTGGCTTATTGAGAAAGTCTTTTAAGATATTCGGTGATCAATCTATTCTGAAGAAGTGTTTTAATTCTTTTATTCTACCTTGTTTTGAGTATTGTTCTCCGGTCTGGTCTTCAGCTGCTGATTCTCATCTTAATTTGTTGGACAGAAACTTACGGTCTATTAAATTTCTTATTCCTGATCTAGATATTAATCTCTGGCACCGTCGATCAATTAGTTCATTATGCATGTTGCATAAGATTTTTCATAACTCTGACCATCCTTTACATTCAGATCTCCCTGGACAATTCTATCCTGTTCGTAATACTAGGCAGGCAGTTAATTCTAATAGCCAGGCCTTCTCCATCATAAGACTCAATACTACGCAGTACTCTAGAAGTTTTATTCCAGCTGTTACCAAGTTGTGGAATGATCTTCCTAATCGGGTTGTTGAATCAGTAGAACTTCAAAAGTTCAAAGTTGGAGCAAATGCTTTTTTGTTGACCAGACGGACATGAGTCTTTTTATAGTTTATATATGACATTTTTGTTGTTAACGTTGTTAATAGTTTATATATGATATATCTCTTTTGA
>NC_090731.1:141528694-141533980 GCF_036898095.1 Palaemon carinicauda
AAAGTTTTTATCATACATCTTTATTTAGCGATCTGTTTCTTTTATGTTACCCCACTTTTTTTAATTAATATGCCTAAATTATATATACGGAGGTTTATCTATGCAATTTTATTAGATTCCGTATCACTCACGGACATTAAGATATTCTCTATCACTTTCCCTCAGTTAGCCAAAGGACTACTAAAGTCCATTTCTTTTAGCGATGCATATTTGCACCGACTCGCAGCGGTGCTCTTTTAGTTCGGAAAAGTTTCGTGATCGCTGATTGGTTGGAATTATCTCGTCCAACTAATCAGCGATCCGGAAACTTTTCCGAGCTAAAAGGGCACCGCTGCGAGTCGGTGCAAATATGCATCGCTAAAAGAAATGGACTACTGGATAGTGGTATATATATATATGTGTATATATATATATATATATATATATATATATATATATATATATATATATATATATATATATATATATATACAATCATCATCATCATCATCATCACCACCATCATTATCATCTACACCTATTGACGCGAAGGGCCTTGGTTAGATTTCGCCAGTCGTCTCTAGCTTTATCTTTCAAGTCAATACTTCTCCATGCATCATCTCCTACTTCGCGCTTGATAGTTCTCTACCATGTAGGCCTGGGTCTTCCAACTCTTCTAGTGCCCTGTGGAACCCAGCTGAAAGTTGGTGAACTAAACTCTCTTGAGGAGTACGAAGAGCATGCCTAAACCATCTACATTTACCCCTCACCATGATCTCATCCACCTATAGCACTCGAGTAATCTCTCTTTTAGTTTCATTTCTAATCCTGTTTTACCACTCAATTCCCAATATTCTTCAGAGGGCTTTGTTCTCAAATTTGTCTTGAGCCCAACCTCTTGTGAAATTGTATGTATTTCGTAAGCAAGCTTTGCAAGTCATGTGGTGTTTTGCATATAATGACAGCGTCATCAGCATAATCTATGTCAGCTAATTTCCTGTTGCCAATGTAGTCCTATCCTTCTCCACCATCCCCAACTGTTCTATGTTTTACAAAGTCCGTGAGGAGGATAAAAAACATAGGTGACAAAACATACTCTTGGAGTACTCCACTGTTCACTGGAAATTCATTTCATAAGTCTCCACTAACATTAACTTTGCACTTGCTAGCTCATGAACAGACGTAATCAAATTTAAATTTTTTAAGAGGAACTCCTTAATAACGCAGGAATCTTGATGATATATATGGCCAGTTTTCATCTCTACGCTGGCCTCTGCAGATTGGTGATGGTAGGAGGTTTTATTCCTCTGGCTCACAGCACAACAAACTAGTATGGGTGGTGCTGACTAGTACAGCTTTGTTGACCACGTTAAGGTATTCCCACTGTAGAGGGCTGTATATATATGTATATATATATATATATATATATATATATATATATATATATATATATATATATATATATATATATATATATATATATACACACACACGTGGCTTCCATACTTTTAAACATTTAGTCACAAATAATTTTTTATATAAAATTTACTTTGCCTCAAGATACAGGCCAAAGGGAAATTTATTTTTATGATAAAGGCCTCAGCCCAAGCACCAATATATACCATGGCTTCAGTCTCGAAAAAAAAGCTGAAATTTAGGGACTATTAAAACCGCAGTACTGTTAAGATATCAATATTTTGTTAACTAAGTAGTTCAATATTTAACTCTAAGTTCAGTTTCAATTCTGAAGGTAAAGTTCAAATCCTGACCTTAAAGGAAATAATTTGTCAAGAATACCAAGGATTCGATTTCGAGATAGGGTGAATTTAATGTTGAAAGGTAGTTTTGGCTTATTTATAAAAAGGAAAATCACTATTGTTAATGATAAAATTGTCATTTATAGCCAACTGTTACAAATTTACCAATACTCTATAAGGGCGGAGATTGGTTGATTTTAATTGCAAAAACCTGCGCTCGACAGAAATATATACGGCGAAGTCGAAATCTCTTTATAGCTGGGAATAGTATTCGACTGTCAATTTGATTTCTATTCTGCTCAGGATCGAATCTTAGCCTAGCCAGAAATTCTTATCACAAAATAAATATCTACTTTGGTCTTTGATCCCGAAGCCGAGTGAATTCGATATTGAGAGGTCTTTGAGACTAATTTGAGTGTTAGTGGGGAAAAAATAGAAAAAACCGCTAACTGTTCCAATTCACTGATAAGCTATTATAGCTTAAATTGGTTAACTTCGATTCTACCAGCAAATCCTGCATTCGACAGGAATATATATGGCAGATTCTGAATAAACTTACATCCCTCTTTAGAGCCTGATGGATATAGCAGTCAACTGTCAGATCGGTTTCGACTCAGCATAGGTTCGAATCCATGCCTGGTCCAAAATTCTTGTCATAAAATTAAATTCTCTTTGGCCCTTTGATTTTTAGGGAGTACTATGATACACATGCTGTTCTTAATATTTCATGTAACTGTTCTTGTTTCTCTTAATCACAGGTGAATCAGAAAATGCTAGACCTGGACGTAGTTAGATTTTTTCTGAGTACCTAATTGCATATATCATTAGCAGTAATTAGCGTAACAATCTTATACCAAGAAAAAATCAAATAATACATTGCTCAACTCACTGCTCGCAATTGCTGCTCTCAGACACCTGCAACACTATTAGCTTGGACTAACGCCTTAAGTTTGGAGCAAATGACCGGGGCTGGGACTAACGTGTAGCATTAAATTTTGGCCCACATGTTCCTCTAAATTATTGTTGTTGTTACGAACTCTCTCTCTCTCTCTCTCTCTCTCTCTCTCTCTCTCTCTCTCTCTCTCTCTCTCATACACAAACACACATACGTAGACACTTCCCTTCTTAGACGCGATTTTTTTTTAAAGAAAATATTACCCTTTGATTCTTTTTTTGTCTTTTGATGAGTTTAATTTCATCCCCTTTTCCATTTATTTGCTGTGGCTTGTAACATTTGCATTACTCGTAACAGGTTAGTGTGACGTAATAACACTGAAAAGAACTTCCGATGTGGTAACGTCCCTGACTGGTGAACGACAGACTGGGGTTCGAGTCCCGCTCAAACTCGTTAGTTTCTTTGGTCGCCGTAACCTCACCATCCTTGTGAGCTAAGGATTGGGGATTTGGGGGAGGCTATAGGTCTATCTGCTGAATCATCAGCAGCCGTTTCCTGGCCCTCCTTGGTCCTAGCTTGCGTGGAGAGGGGGCTTGGGTGCTGATCACATGTATATATGGTTAGTCTAGTCTAGGCTTTGTCCTGCTTGATAGGGCAATGTCACTGTCCCTTGCAATTTTCCCCAGATTTTTAAACTTTCTTATATAGCAAAAGAGCAGAACAACTATTGTTGTAGAAATACATTGGAGTACCAAGTATCATAAATCACGCTCATATACAAACAACACATATACATACACTATATATATATATATATATATATATATATATATATATATATATATATATATATATATATATATATATATATATATATATATGTGTGTGTGTGTGTGTGTGTGTGCGTGTGTTTGTGTGTGTATTAAGATTAGATAAATGGAGACATAGATAAGAAGATTGGCAGATCGTATAAGGAAAGAAAAACCAATATCAACCGTAATAACTACGCCTCAACTTACTAAACAGATTCCTCCTACTCGTCTTGTAGGCGTAACAGATGCAAGATGCGAAATCGCCTGACATTTATGCGAAGGAAACTTCTCTCAGGAGACATTATATTTTGAAGACGAAACAACGATGTCCGATAAATACTCTCTTTCTCACTGTCCATGAATTCCGAGGCCTTTGTTGCTACTTTATCTCCCTGCAGGACAAGGAAGGGTATATGATGTCATTATAGGTGGGAAGATTATGTTCTTTGTTGTATTAAACTTGCGGCTTACGATTTGATTTTGAATAGACATGTACACGCACGAATTGCTTAGAACCTATAAAGAGAGAGAGAGAGAGAGAGAGAGAGAGAGAGAGAGAGAGAGAGAGAGATTTTCCACTGATTCGCCATATTACTATTATTATTATTATTGTTATTATTATTAATATTGTTGTTATTGTTACAACCATAGTTGGAAAAGAAAGATGTTATAAGGCCAGGGGTTCCAAAAGGGAAATTTATCCCTGTCAGGGAAATAAGTAAACTACGACAGGAACAATTAACAATCGCAATAATAATATTTCAAGAACAGTAAGAACATGCATTTAAATCTTTCATGTAAAAACTATAAAGAATATAAAACAACAAGAGGAATAGAAATAAGATAGAACAGCGTCCCCGAGTTTACCCTCAAGGAAGAGAACTCTAATCCATGACAGTGGAAGACCATGGTACAGAGGCTATAGCACTACCCAAGACTAGAGAACAATGATTTGATTTTGGAGTGTCCTCCTAGAAGAGCATCTTACCATAGCTCAAGTCTCTTCTACCCTTACCGAGAGGAAAGTAGTCATGGAGCAGTTACAGTGCAGTAGTTAACCGCTTGAGCGACGAATAATTGTTTGGTAATTTCAGTGTTGTCAGGTGTATGGGGACAGAAGAGAATGTAGAAAGAATAGGCCAGACTTTTCGTTGTGTTTACAGGTAACGGAAAAATGAGCCGTAACCAGAGAGAGGGATGCAATGTAGTACTTTCGGGGCAGTCATAGGACCCAATAACTCTCTAGCGGTAGTGTCTCAGCAGGTGACTGGTGCTCTGACCAACCTACTACCTATATCCGGTATGCTATATTCTTAACTGTATCCCTGAGAGAGAGAGAGAGAGAGAGAGAGAGAGAGAGAGAGAGAGATTTGAATCATTTTATGAACATAATCTGATCGTGAGGTATGTAAATTATCGAAATGCAGGACATAAGAATGCTTTACTTTCTGAATACATTTCCTCATATTTATAAATAGACAATACCAAACCATCCTTTATCAGTTTGATGTGTATACTATTCAATTTCCATGATTTTATAAGAAATCTTGTTTGCATAGTTGTTTGCAATTTAGTATTTGTTATGTATCTAAAAAGTTGTGAAGTATCATTGTGGTTACTAAAGCGGCAGAATACTTAGGTATTTTTATGTAAATTTTATTAAAGCTTCTGTTATACACACGCACACACATATATATGTGTGTATATATATATATATATATATATATATATATATATATATATATATATATATATATATATATATATATATATACACGTGTGTGTGTGTCTGTCTGTCTGTATACATTTATGTAGAAATCATGGTAGCTGACTCCTGATAAAC
>NC_090731.1:141534480-141549480 GCF_036898095.1 Palaemon carinicauda
CTGATAAACATAGAATGTTTATTAAAGCCAAAAAAAGGACAAATGACAATATATAAATTACAGTTAGTGTTTATTCATTGTTTTGTCATCATTGGTCTCATATATATATATATATATATATATATATATATATATATATATATATATATATATATATATATATATATATATATATAAATATATATATACATATATATACATATATTTATATATATATGTATATATATATATGTATATGTGTATGTGTGTACAGTATATATTGCCTATATATATATATATATATATATATATATATATATATATATATATATATATATATATATTATGTATATATATGTATGTGTATATAATATATGTGTGTATATATATGTAGAGAGAGAGAGATCAAGCGTAATTGTAAGTTTTAATTTTGTATATCGTTGCAATGTCTTTCTTTTAAACGTTTCCTTCGATCTCGCGTTGCATATCTTTTGAAACATGTCGAAAAAAAATTGTAAGGATGATTGTATTTAACGGCACAGTTAATGTTACTAGAAAGTTGATGTTGATGTTGATGCAGAACCATGAATACTTTATTGCTAATATTTACATTATTTACATACGATATTGTCTTCATGGCGACAATTGCTATTCAATGTATCTCGAACATAGAATAATGAAGTTTGATAGAGGCTGATGCAGTGAGTCACACACCTGTGGAATTTTCTAATAAGGTTTGATTCCAAACAATGTCTCATTAAAGTCAAATGTCCGAGAAAAAAAAAATGTTATAATCTACAACAAGAATTTGTGATTATCAAAATGATTACTTGAATACGTGATTGGGATTCTTTAAAAGCTGGTCCACGATAAAAAAATAAAATGTGTTAAGGAGGTGCAACAATGGTGTATCTATATATCTGCTTATCTATCTGCTTTTCATTTTTCAGATTTCAAGAAAGTTCATGTTCTTAGTAAGTTTTTTAAAATTTTATAAAGTTTAAATTCTATGTCAAGTGATTATGATTTAAATAAAAGAGAAAGATAAAAAAACATATGTCGAGGAGTCTATCAACATACGATGGGAAGAACATAAGAGGAATGTCATCAACCAGCAAACAATTACTTTCCTGGTGTTGGTAACCAAGATTATCTAGCTGATGTTGGTGACCACGACTATCTTCTTGATGCTCTTGACAGTTATGTTGACAACAGTGGGTGTTTTCTCTTTATGGTTATCTGCGTCTTCGAATGGAGGCAGCTGGTTTAGACTTTCAGAAGCGAATATCCTTAGTAAAAACATTCAGGTATTTGACAATACGAAGGTGGTTTGATTGATGCTCCTTATTAACCGCCTGCCTTATAAGAGATATATAGAGGAGCAGTAAGTAGGATTGACCTGTAAAATTAAACAGAGTCAAAGGGGCTTTTTATGTCATGCCGTAGGATGCATATTCGTTCAAGCGCTTTCCGATATTTTTAAGACACTTACCGTAGCCTAGATTTTACTGAACCTTGGGATAAACTAAAGTTAGCAACACAGACACACACACACACACACACATATATATATATATATATATATATATATATATATATATATATATATCTATAGATATATTGTATTTATATATATTTATATAAATATATATAATGTCGGTATTTATATATATATATATGTATATATAAATACATATTTAGATATCTAAAGATACACACACACATATATATACATATATATGTATATATATTATATATATATATATATATATATATATATATATATATATATATATATATATATATATATATATATATATATATATATATATATATAATGGATTTTGAGCGAAGCGAAAAATCTATTTTTGGGTGAGATAGCCATGTCGTCCTGATGGAAGTTCCTTCATTAGTAGCTTCCTAGGTTATATGTGACTACAGTGATATATCCCAGAGAATTTACCGAAGGTACCCAGAATTCTAACTCCTGGAGCGAATATCCCTTAACATTCTAAGAAGGGATATCGCGTAAGGACGTAATGGACGTAATGGCACACCTCATAGCAATCTGCACCCCAGATAGAGTTTACGTTCGAGGAGGTGTGGCAAAAATAAAAAGGGGGGCCCTTCAAAGGCCATCCCCGTTCCCTACTACTATCGATAGTACAACAGCGCCATTCCCACAATAGTGGCCATTCCTTGTAGCATTGAGCATAGGCTGTTACAGATACAGTACTACGGGAGGGAACTGAAGATCTCTTCTGCAGAAGAGATGGGTGGGTCCATCAGAACGACATGGCTATCTCACCAAAAAATAGATTTTTCGCTTCGCTCAAAATCCCTTTTTTTGGCTCAAGCCATGTCGTGCTGTTGGAAGCATACCAAAGCATTAATGTATCTGTGGATTTTTCATCAGTGCCTAAACCTTATATCAACCTTTTCAATGGTCATACTGACCATATGAGACTTGTGACAATACCGTTATATGTCATCATCACTAATCATAAACAATGTTAGTGCTTCCTGCCTCCTACAGGGAAGAGTCATCTAGACAGTTGAAAAGGGATTTCAAGGTTAACATAAATAGTATGACCAAACTTAAGTATCCACTGAATATACAAATAGTCTCAAGTTGTATAATGGTCAAAAAGACATCAGTGTCTCTTATGTCTAACCTTAGAGGCATACAGAAGTGAAGGATGCATTCTAAGCAAATAAAAAGCCTGGCATGTATAGATACAATTGTCTGGCGAAGATGGACGCACTACATTCAAATAGACATTTATTCTAAATAAATGACTACAAGAGATAGCTAGCAAAACGAATGTAGTTTGATAATGGGATTATACCTGGAACAATTACAGGAATCGTATTTCCTTCTTGAAGGAATGAAGTCAAGAAATGCCACTCTAGATTGAAGAGAAGGTAAAAGATAACCGCTCTTCATAAAACCTGTACTGGTTACCATTAACTGCCCTCTGTACTTCGTACACCGGCACTAGAGCTATCTGTATAATTCCACACCTGGGATTTTAGAACAGAGCTAATGCTACCATGGTAACATAAATAAAAGAAGGCATACTTAAAAAGGATGACTTCCTCTCCCCTTAATTGACAGTCCCAGTCAATTATCTGTTCATCGTAGAATAAACGGCAGAGTAAATAAATTACCTGACGTCACCACATATTGCTTCAGATCATGGACTAGCAAAGCATAGTGTTTGTAGAACATCCTGGATGATTCCTATCCAGAACATGTCCGAGGACAAGTGAGGACCCAAACCAAAAAATGTATCACAAAAAATCAGGGGGCAGGTTTTAGAACACTACCTGCCGCCACTACAAAGTGTTTCAGTTCATGCACTTGTTTTGCGTAGTGTTTGTAAAACACCCTGGATGATTTCCATCAAGTGTATGAACGAAGACGCTCAAAGTCCATGTACTGAAAGAAGTTCAGTGATGAAGCAATCTTTCTCGGATCATGACCTGCGGGAGTACTGTCTGGATCCGCTCTACGAATAAAGTAGGTGAGCTTCGCCCTTAGTTGATTTAAAGATAAGTTTGATCCCGAAGTTTCTCCTCTAAAGAGCTGACCTCCCCTGAAGTCTGAAGTTCTACGAAGATAGACCTTTAGACACTCTACAGGACATAGAGAGACATCTTCCTTCAGAGGACAGATTCTCCAGGGACCCCACCTCTTAGTTGGTAGCTCGTTTTTAGCGAGAAATGATGGATCAGGGAAGAGATTGAGTTCTCCTAAATCTGTGAACTGGATGTGGCCCTCATCTCTCGATAGAGCCACTATTTCACTAACTCTAGCCCCAGAGGCTATTGCGAACAGGAAAATAACCTTTTGGGTTAGGTCCTTAAGAGAACAATCTTTATTGTTCACCGATGAGGCATAATGTAAGACCTTGTCCAAAGACCAAGAGATTGGCTTTGGTGGTGCTGCAGGTCTAAGTCTAGCACATGCTTTCGGAATCTTGTTAAAGATTTCATTTGCCAGATCCACTTGGAAGGCATATAGGAGAGGTCTAGTCAAGGCCGATTTGCACGTATTTATCGTATTGGCCGCCAACCCCTGGCTATGAAGGTGGACAAAGAAGGACAGACAGAAGTTCATAGAAATTTCTTTCGGTCCTTTTGATTTAACAAACTCCACCCACTTCTTCCAGGAAGAATAATATTGTCTTTTAGTAGACTTAGCCTTGTATTCTTCTAAGAATCCTATATTGTCTTCTGAGATCCCAAACCTTTTCCTAACCGCTAGAGCAAGAAATTCATGAAATGAAGGGTTTGGGTTCTCTGTGATAAACCGAAGGCAGTTAATTTCTGAACCTTCGGAAATATACCTTGGATCGGAGCTAGGACCGGCCTCATCTAGTATATCAGACCCATTAGAGGAACCTCGTATGGGGCTATTTAGCGAGGTAGTTTCTTGAAGACGCTCGTGATGAAGAGGTCGAACTGCAGTTCTGGGACTTGTTCCCATTTGGGAGGGAATATGTCTGCGTCCATGGACCATTCCAACTCTATCGCCTTGGACCGTGATAGAGTACCCACCGTCACATCGTGGATCAAATGTAAATGAACTGCTGTTAGGTGCCATCCCTTTAGGAAAGGGATGGGAAACATTACTAAGACTGTACGAGACGTTCGATTGTGACGTCTTAATATCGCTTCGGTGTACCAGCTCAGAGGTAGGGAGTCTGATCAGTGTGGAGGGTGCTTTCCCGCCCACGAAAGGACCAGCAGAGTCCTGGGACTTTCGTGTTTTAACTCTTGTTAAAGAAGCGATTAAAGAGGGACCGATCTCAGTCTTTTTTTTATCTCTTCAAGCGTTTGATGCATGTTTTCTCCAGGCTCTTAACGCATCTTTCCGATGTACACTTTGCACTAGGTCTGTCATTATTGCGAACTGGGGAAAGTTTAGCACTTTTCCTTGTTGACATTTTGGGAATCTGATCGATTAGCTGCATCTCCTGACAGACCTCGCGAGCTCCTTTTAACTTCCCAAGGGAAAAGGGGGCTAATGTGACTGAGGGCTTCGATGGTTTTTTAGCCATCGAAACCCTAGAGCTGGAGAAAGTCGAGACTTCTAGAAGCTTATCTTGCATCTGAGATGTCCCAGGAACCGGGTCATCACTATGAAGATACTTAGGACTGTGAGTCTCATACGTATCTGTTCCAGGATGAATATTACTCTCCGTGACATGAATCCTAGGCAGGAGGAAGGGGGGTGGCTGACTGGAAGGTTCCAGAGGACACCTTTCAGGTCTGGCAAGACTACGGACACCCTTAGCTGGAACAAGGTCCATATGTTCAGAATGATTAACATTCAGAACTTGCAGATTATTATGAACTTGTTGAGTAGCGACAGGTTCAAAATGACTCAGAGACTTCTTGAGTCCTTCTTGTGAACACAAAATAGCCTTCCCTGGGACTCGATGAGCCGTAGCATTCTTACTACCTGTATGCTCTATAGCTCTCAGGTATACTCCTCCAGGAGGGTTTTGAAGTGTAGGAGAAGGTAAGGAGATAATAGTAGGGACATTTCTGTTCCCCATCAATGGCTCATCTTGAATAGGCTCTGGACCGAAGGATCGAAAGTCCTGCGATCCTGAGGGAATGTTCCTCCTAGCTGAAGCGTCTTTATGCTTCGAACTACCAGTAGGTTTAGACTTTTGACCATCTGCCTGTAGCATCTTGGTCACTAGAATAATGGGCTGTTGTTGAGCAGCCCAGATATTTCCAGTATTTTCGATCTTCTTTTTAGGTTGAGGACCCAGAACCACAGAAGATTTTCTCTTTGAGGGAATGCCCCATTTTTGGGGAAGACTTATGTTTTCCATGGTGGCATTCTTAATTACTTCCTTAATGACCTCTTGTGGGAAGAGGTCTTTATCCCAAATGTTGGAAGATATTAGCTTCCTTGTTTCGTGTTTCACCATTGCAGCAGCAAACACAAACTCTCTATATGCTCTCCTAGCCTTCACAAAGGCGTTAAGGTCCTTTACCAATGTAGCCATATGCATTTTGGCTACGACCATGAGCATGTCTGGGGTGTTCTCGTAAGTTGAACACAACTCTAGGTAGTTTTGTAGAGAAAGGGATGTCGCCAGTCTCTTCTTTGACTCGTGCTCATTAAACAAGAGCAAATCGAACAATTTAGGGAGACATACATTAAATTGTCGGCTTGCGACATCCTTGTCTAATTTTCCTACTGAAAATGTCAAATGGACTTCCTTCCAATCCTTTTCCTGTCCGGGAAAAGCTGGTGACAAAGGCTTGCACTCATCCAGTGTGGAACATGACTCACCCGCCTCTACAGCTTTGGTAACGGAAGTAAATGCCTTCTCCATAAAGGGGAAGGAGAGTGAAGCAGGAGCAAGAAAGGAAGAGTGTATGTTATTCAGTGAGAAAACCGTCGTCTCTGAATAACCCGCCTTCTTCAGATTATCTGAAAGGATAGTCTGTGCCTTATCATGATCAAGAATCATGACCTCCTTTTGTTCCGTTATTTTCCTTGTCTTTGGTTCGAACCTCAGTCGAACCCAACAATTAGGGAAAACCTCAGAGCTTGGCCAAAATTGGATTTTGTCCAAGGGAACAGTACCTATTTTCTCTGAAATGAAGAGATTGCCATTTGAAATCGACATCAGCTCCGCAAACCTCCAGGGATTGGTTAAGGAGCATGAAGGAAGGTCATGATTCATGGGTCGTTTAACTGACCCGTGGGAAGCAACAAGAGGAGCTTTACGAGGTTCTATCTTGTGTTTTACTTCTCGCTTTTTGCTTTGTTTACTAAAGCTCTCTATCTTATTCTTCAGTTGGATACATAATTGTACCACATTATCCCAAAGAGGAGTAGAAGACGAAGATGTTGACATCGATGGCTCTTTAGCCAGCAAAGGCGGAGGAAAGTCCGATACAACATATTTCTCTTCTATCTTAGGGCACTTCTTGTCCTCGATCCCAAAGGTTTTCTCGCCATCAGGGAACGTAGTTGACTCCTGAGGCACTACTATTTCCTCTCTTAACTCTGGAAATAATAGCTTACGCATCCTATCATTAGGTAGGAAAGGTCCCGGAGAGATCTTTTGGAAGCCTCTCACCCAGTTACGTAATTTATACTGTGCTACATCCTTAGTCTCTGTAGACTTGGGATTATCAAAACCTTCAGACATCAATGTCCAGCGTATATTGCAACCCTGCGGGTTCCAATAATGTAGGGATCCGGAAATAATATTGCAGGGGGCATGTAACCTGCAAGTATTATGACCGTAAAGGTCCTTACCCTTGGCTCTGCAGTGGACTGCTGTACAAGGTATCTGGTGTTCCATCTGTAAAGAAAGGAAAACCAAATGAGTATATAATGGATTATTACTTAATAATCAACATGTAAATGTCATCTACAACAGAATAGCTTAGGATAGAAGCTATAAAGGGATAGTAGGAGATACATACCTGTATACCTCCGCGAGCAAATGCTGCTACCTCCCCTCAGTATTAACTTACATGGAGCTTTCTCTATGAGAAAATCCACGTAGAAGGGTTACTTACCCTTAGGGGTAGAGAAGTATCAATTCACTATCCCAAAATTGTTAATACTGTGGGGTCAGGATGACTGATATCAAATCAGACTATTGAAGAAATTATTCCTTCAATATATAAACGGTATCAGCAGAACACTCGCTGGAGGATACCCAGGGAAAAACTACTGTAACATGGTACTGTAGTTTCTAAATTGCAAAGATGTAAATTGCAATATATCGACTACTGTACCTATGTCATGCAGTCTTATCATTATGCTGCCTACAAGGCAGCATATGACAGTAGGGTCCATCTAGCACTAGATGGAACAGAAAAATAAAGACATATAAATGAACATCCTACTCGGGTCATTTGCTGTAGTCTTCCTACTATATTAAATCATAGAGTTTCCTGATCAGGGAGACTCAGAAAAAGGGGCTGTACCTTTTACAGGATAAGAGTGTATTACTCATGCCTGAAGTATTTAATATTGCAGGATAATCCTAAAACTGATTTCTAATCAGGATATTGAAGAAATCATATTCATTCAATATAGGATTAGGCTCAGCAATTGCCCGAATTGGATATCCAAAATATATTGGAAGAAACCACTAGTATAAGAAATATAGTAGTTTTCTATCTACAGTATATTCTATACTGAGATATACTGGCTATCTGTATTACCTATACAGCAGTATATCCGGCATGTTGCCGGTCTGGCTAGGATATGTCTGCATACCTTGCAGGCCTAGCGAGACAGAGAGAGAGACAGTATGGAAAAAAGGGCTATCCTTTACTGTAACTATATACAGTAATTAAGGAAGAAAAGTCTAATAGAGTACCTTTTTACCGAAAGGAGGTTCTAATAGAAGGGGAGAATGTAACATTCAGGCTTCTATATAGCTACAGTACTGTTACCAGCAACCCGCCGACAGTACTGATACAGTCGGTGCGCCGCGTTGCCGGCCATGCCGACAGCATACAGGCAACAGCACCCAAAGCTACAGTCCAAGGGAGGACTGAGAACCTCGGGGACAGAAGGGACTAACCACTCACAGCCGTCATGGGTGCCACTGCCGTCCAGGCCGGCAACTGGTGACAGTCCATGATTGTCGGCAGCTATCTTGGTTGCCGGCCAGGCCGGCAAAAAGGGGGCTCTCATGCCGACAACTGCCGGCCACGACGGCAGCCGCCGACAGTCCAAGACTGTCGGCAGCCATCTCGGATATCGGCCAGGCCGGCAAAAAGCGCTATCATGCCAACAACTGCCGGCCGGCAAAGTCAGCAGCTGCCGACAGTCCATGACTGTCGGCAGGACTATCGGCAGCCAACTTGGTTGCCGGCCAGGCCGGCAGGCGCCAGTATGCCCTGCCGTCAGCCCGGATGAGAGAGGTAGTCTGGCTGCATCCAGCACTCTACCGTTAAGGAAAGAATGCAGGATGTCAGCCTAAGAGGCAATGAATAAACCATTAAAAAGGGGTGAGGGGAAGGGGAAAAGGGTCCTGTAACAATGTGAAAGGAACTGTCAAACTTGACAGTCCTAGCACCTATAAAAGGAACTCTGTTTCTGTAAGGTATCGACAGAATCCGGGTACTAGGAGAGACTCAGTTCTCCAACCCAGAGACTGCTGACACAGTAAGGGGAGGGGGCGACACTGCGCCTCCTCCCACAAAGAGAAACAGGATTCCAGTGCCACGTTATCTTAGGCTAAAGGGATTACTTTCAGCCCAAGGAACTGTGGCACAGGACAAGTCTTTAGTCGCAAGGAGAAATGGTATACTACCAAAACCAAAGCGACTATGGAGGGCTAACCTCCATTGTCAGTAACCTTGTCGGCAGGGGAGTAAAGGTATCCCTCAACCAACTCGCCCTGTCGAAAGGTCAACGACATAAGACTAAATACTCTGAGATTCTGACCAAATCCCAAAACCTGCTGGTATATCCACAACCAAAGGTTAAGGGGATAGGCAGAAACCAAACCCCAGGACAGCCATGTCTGAATAATATTCAGGCACGGCCCTAAGGGTTGTAGTCTGGGACTACACTCAGATGGAAAGGGACTACCTTTAAGTCTCCGAAGAGACGTGAGAAGTTCCATAACATTACAGGAAGTATCAGTCTCCAATGGAATGAAACAAAACACAAAGGTAATCGGGGAATGTCGAACGTATAGACAGTGTCTAGGTTAGCCTAACTAAGCTAGACGAGTTCTCGGTTACCTAAATCACCGAAACTCTAACTATACGATCGACAGAGGAAAAAGAAAAAATTATGCATATAATCACGTCTTCACAAGAATATGCCTGAATAGCTAATTAATTACGAGAATTAAATAAGGCTACTTAAAACTGGAAGTCGTTCCGCTAACTAAATAACGCATGCCTAAGAACGACAGCGCCCATGGCGCCTCCAGTAATGACCTAGCTCTATAAACACAATAAATATTCAATATCATTGAGAAACAAGAGCTGAAACATATTCAAAGTAAAGACCCGATACTCAACTTTCCGAAGGCGGAAGAAGATGAAGAAAGCATAATAATAATCCTGTAACCGATCGAAATAAATTCGATCCCGGAAAATACCACCGAGCGAAATCGCTACAAAAAAAGTAATGGCCACTATTGTGGGAATGGCGCTGTTGTACTATCGATAGTAGTAGGGAACGGGGATGGCCTTTGAAGGCCCCCCCCCCCCTTTTATTTTTGCCACACCTCCTCGAACGTAAACTCTATCTGGGGTGCAGATTGCTATGAGGTGTGCCATTACGTCCATTACGTCCTTACGCGATATCCCTTCTTAGAATGTTAAGGGATATTCACTCCAGGAGTTAGAATTCTGGGTACCTTCGCTAAATTCTCTGGGATATATCACTGTAGTCACATATAACCTAGGAAGCTACTAATGAAGGAACTTCCATCAGCACGACATGGCTTGAGCCCAAAAATATATATATATAAACACATATATACACATATTTATGTATATATATATTAATATATGTACATATATATATATATATATATATATATATATATATATATATATATATATATATATATATATATATATATATATAATGTATATGTATATATATATATATATACATATATATATATATATATATATATATATATATATATATATATATATATATATATGTGTGTGTGTGTGTGTGTGTGTGTGTCATTGGCACTAATTACAATTTTCATGTATTTCAGAAACCCTAAATGTTCCTAACAACAATGTTAATGTCAGTAAATAGTTATTTCGAGAGAGAGAGAGAGAGAGAGAGAGAGAGAGAGAGAGAGAGAGAGAGAGAGAGAGAGAGAGAGAGAGAGAGGGTTACATAAATGTAAAAACCTGGAGTCCAACAAAAAGACAGCCAATTTTAACCACCAAATATCATTCTGAAAAGGCCCATTTCTTTCGTAATTTCCGAGGAGATTAAAAAGATATTGCCTTTGTGCGTGAGTGTTGTGTACGGTGAACTGACCCCTCCCCATTTCTCTCTCTCTCTCTCTCTCTCTCTCTCTCTCTCTCTCTCTCTCTCTCTCTCTCTCTGGTGCCCGAACTTTGTAAAGTTAAGTATGAAAAATACATAACTATTATATTTTAGTTTTCTGTAAATGAAACTAGGTATTTCATCTACATTATACGAGAGAGAGAGAGAGAGAGAGAGAGAGAGAGAGAGAGAGAGAGAGAGAGAGAGAGAGAGAGAGAGAGAGAGAGAGAGAGAGTGGAAAAGATTTTCCTGCTGTATGAGGCCTACTCTATATCTTAAATCGTTTATAAATTATGGCTTAGTGAACTTTTATAACCTTTCTGTTAGTGTTTATATATATATATATATATATATATATATATATATATATATATATATATATATATATATATATATATATATATATATATATATATATATATATTATGTGTGTGTGGGGGGGGGGGGTGAGTCTGTGTGTTCGTATGTGCATGCATATGAACACGGCATGTATATACAGTATTTATAATTATATATATATATATATATATATATATATATATATATATATATATATATATATATATATATATATATATATATATATATGTATGTGTGTGTGTGTGTGTGTGTGTGTGTTTGTTTGTGTATAGATAGGTATATGTATTTATAAATATAAATAGATATTAAGACATCATTAGGAGGTTTCTATCAAGCCAAGCGAAAGGTCTGTGCTTCGACTAATTGGCAAATATCAGGAAATGTGTATGCCCTATTGGAAACCTCGCGAATTTTTCTAGTCGTTAGACAATTGTAGTGATCTTAACTCAGACCTGGTTGTGATCGCAGGGAATGAAGCTTCTTTCAGAAAGACAGACCTTGTAAGAACCAAACTCCTATTGATATAAAATCTGTGCGCAGGTTACACCATTTAGAAGGCCGTTGAAGCCTTCTAGTGAATAGTCGTAATTAGTACTCAAATTTTGGCAACTCTCGGCTTTATAACCAATCAGCATCACATTTTTATTATTATTATTATTATTAATATTATTATTATTATTATTATTATTATTATTATTATTATTATCACTATTATTATTATTATTACTATTATTATTATTATTATTATTATTATTATTATTATTATTACTATTAATATTATTACTAGCTAAGCTACAAGGGTAGTTGGGAAAGAAAGATGCTTTAAGCCCAAGGGCTTCAACTGAGTAAAATAGCCCAGTGAGGAAAGGAAATAAGTAAACGATTTGAGAAGTAATGAACAATTGAAATAAAATATTTTAAAAACATTAACAACATTCAAACAAATACTTCTTATGGAAACTATAAAAAGACTTTTAGTTGAGTGTGACCCCCTTATCCGAGAGCTAATCATCAGTAACCGTTTAGTCAGTTGTAATCTTTGTAGTTAGAGTCCGGATATTTTGAAATAACAGGATTTTTAATTCATTGACATATAAAGAAATCAAGTGTATTTAAAACAAAGAGCATTATTTTTTTCACTATTGTTGAATATCGAATAATTACAAAGTACTTTAAATCTTAAGAAATTTTGGTAAATTCAAGCTGTGAATAATTTTCGTGAAATATCCTGTAATTCTTATTAGCCAAAATTTGATATTCATGTTTTTCTGCGAAATGAATCCAGGTAGGAAAGGTGAAAATAACCTATGGAAGTTTTATTGTCAAGCACGTGCAAAATATCATTACTTACAAAGTTTTAATTTTCCTTTTACCAGTTAGTAAACACCTTTTACTTATTCAGCTTTTTATGAAAATTAATGCGTCAAATTTGTATATTTTTTCATATTTCTGCGTTCTTTTTTGCAACTAGAAAACGGAATTGTTAATCATTAAGTGCACTTTTCTTTTTTTTTTTCTTTTTTTTTCAATTTCCTGTCTTTCGCAGTGTCTGGTAAGCGTAGGATTTGACATGTAAGTCATGGAATAAATTACATTCAACTGCAAGGTATTCAGAAAAGGTCACAAGAAAACCAACTGCTTTTTGTTACAATATTAATCTCTGATGCTAACCATTTTTGTGGAAAACAGTGTAGCTTATTTTAATTTGGTAAATGATATGTGATCAGAGAGTATTGAAAGGTGCAGTCACTGGCTTTGCTAAATTAATTAAAAAGAAAAAAAAAATACATAAATAATCTTGGTAATGATATCCCGAGGTTCTTAGAAAAAACATTTCTAATTTCTTAATATTGGAAGAAGAATATGATAAAACATTGGAAAGTGATATTCTTGATTGATTAAGACTTCCATTTCTTTTAATATCTTATCATTTTTAAATGCTACATGAACATCATGCATGATTATATATACAAAAGCCTGCTTTTGTTTTAAAGTGTTTATTACTTGAAGATAGATCCTTTTGACTTTTGCATAAGTTGCAGAACTAGGCATCATTATACTTTAAAAAAAAAAGACGGTCGTGTGTGAAACTGTGAAAATAATTCATAAGTTTTAAGAAGTGGAAGACCCAATGAATTCTAATAACTTAAAATAACTCTTCAGTATAAAACTAATGCCTAGGAACACTTGAAACACAGACACGACTACATTCGCTAGTAGACGCACTGGCAGACACTCACATATATGTATATATATATATATATATATATATATATATATATATATATATATATATATATATATATATATATATATATATATGTATGTATGTATATGTATGTATATATATAAACACACACACACACACACACACATATATATATATATATATATATATATATATATATATATATATATATATATATATGTGTGTGTGTGTGTGTGTGTGTGTGTGTGTGTGTGTGTTTAATTTACGCTCAAGTTCTTGAAAGCAATTTAAGAATTGTAGCTAATTTACATGTCATTTATATTTTACGACATATTTTTACTAATTACCCATTTATTTACGTATTTCTTACACTAAAAAAAATCGGTTGCTTAGTTATTCTGCATTTGTTATTACCTTCCCACAGCTGTTTCAGACTTTGACTTAATACGACCACCAATACTACAAGTTTTACAATTGAACTCAGTACAATACAAAAGAAAATAAATGCAAAATATTGTTAGTAATGATCTGATATTAAAAGGAAGACTATTCGGTAGTTGGAAATAAAAGGAACATCAAGAGAAATTTTGTCTTCATTTTCAGTTCCAGCTCTAAGGATATGAAAGGATATAATAGATTAGAGAGAAGGTGTTTATGAATACAAATACCGCGATTTCATTACCATTCATTAGGGAAATCAGTTTAATGCTATACACTCCCATGCATATATATATATATATATATATGAGTGTGTGTGTGTGTGTGATAGTTTTATCATTCTTACGAAATTCAAATAACATTTCGTCTGTTTATGGTCTTAACATGCCAGAACTCACCCACGAACTTCCTTAGTTCGTCGATCCATCGTCTTCTCTTCCCCGGATTCTTATGCATTTTAGCTGTAAAATACGAATGAAGATATATATATATATATATATATATATATATATATTTATATATATATGTATATATATGTATGTATGTATACAGTATATGTAATTTGCATATAATAACGACAGTAATACAAGTTTTTACCCTGGTACTCATAATACACTCAGCGGTCGTTCACGTTGTTGAAGGTTTAATCCATCGACGGTATGACTTCCTTTCATCGCAGAATAAACAAGGTAATTAACGTTTATATTACCCTAGTCTCATCATTACCTAACTTCATTTTGGTAAATTTAAGGTTTGTAGATATACCTGTAGTATATGTTTAGCACGTTTTTAAGTTTTACTTTTGGGCTTTTAAATCTATAAATCTAGTAGGATGTATATAGATGAAACAAAACGCGCATATATATATATATATATATATATATATATATATATATGTATGTATATATATGAATATATATATATATATATATATATATATATATATATATATATATATGTGTGTGTGTGTGTGTGT
>NC_090731.1:141551980-141559480 GCF_036898095.1 Palaemon carinicauda
TATACATATATATGCATATATATATATATATATATATATATATATATATATATATATATGTATTTATGTATGTTTGTGTATTATATATAAATAAATAAACCCACTTATGTGTGAGTGCATGTGTTGTGTGTTTTTATGTATATATACACACATGGATATATATTTGTTTGTGTGCGTCTTGACTCTTTAAAAACACACAGCACACCCACTCACATACCTATATATATATATATATATATATATATATATATATATATATATATATATATATATATATATATATATTTATTATTTAGGTAGTTGTAACCACCCTAGTCATTCACGAAGCACAACTTTCATAACCAGAGATTTAAAATTAGCATTCCTATCAGACCTGAAGAAGCTCCTAATAAATTTGCAGATAACCTACATTTAACCAGAACTGTTGCAAAGGTATTGCCACCAAATCATTCGTTTCAGAGCAGGATGCGGATGCAGGGATATTGCCTGAAGTTTTATTATTCTCTGTAATAGCAATCTTACTGTATCTGTAAACACCAATGAAGATTTTCCAACTATATAAGAACAACCAAACTATTGGGCACAGCCTAAAAGTTTGGGATTCCTTATTGGTACCTGAAATTGTTTTCTCGAAGACTTCATGCAATCATTACATTTTACTTTTATCATTGACGGTCACTTCAACTGTTTAATATTGTAATATTTAAATAGATAAGTAATTTAAAATCCATATAACCAGCTACCAATATAGGTTGAAAACAGCAAGCTGTTTGGAAAAAAAAAATTAAACTTTTGGCTTGGGATATAGTATAAATGGTTACATTGAGATACTACCGCTAAAGAGTTATTGGGTCCTTTGACTGGCCAGACAATACTACATTGGATCCCTCTCTCTGGTTATGGTTCATTTTCCCATTGCTTACACTTACACACACCGAATTAGTTTGGCATATTCTTTACATATTCTCCTCTGTCCTCATACACCTGACAACACTGATATTACCTAACAATTCTTCTTCACCCCAGGGGTTACTGCACTTTAATTTTTCAGTGGCTATTTTCGTCTTGGTAAGGGTAGAAGAGACTCTTAAGCTATGGCAATCAGCTCTTCTAGGAGAAGATCACTCCAAAATCAAACCATTATTCTGTAATCTTGGGTAGTGTCATAGCCTCCTTACCATGGTCTTCCACTGTCTTGGGTTAGAGTTCTCTTGCATGAGGGTACAATTGGGCTCAATATTTTATCTTATTTCTCTTTTGTTTTGTTAAAGTTTTTATAGTTTTTAAAGAAGATATTTTGATGTTACTATTCTTAAAATATTTTATTTTTCCTTGTTTCCTTTCCTCACTGGGCTATTATCCCTGTTGGGGCCATGATGCATATAGCATCCTGCTTTTCCATCTAGGGTTGTAACGAATAATTGTTTTTCGAAAAATCGTCCGCATACGGCCATAAATAGCGAATTCGCTGGGCCTCGGGATCAGAGACCTAAGGGGGAATTAACTTTATGATGATAGCTTCTGGTCGGCCAAGGATTCGAACTTGGACCAAGGAAACTGAGGTTCCAGTGACTTACCATCTCTTTCTCCATAGATATTGATGGACATTTTAATTTATCATATACCCAAAACGTTTTCTCTGTGAATAGATATGAGAGGTATACCATAAGTTGGATTGTAGACAGTAATTATTATATGCTACCTCTGAAAGCGTTTTCTTTCAATAAGAAATCAGGTGGAAACCCAGAGGATGATTTGGAGCTCTAATCACGCAAAGGAAATTAGGGAAACTACCTCTAATTTTCATAGTTTTTTCCAAATAAAACTGAACGGATCCTACCACACAATGAAATGAATTTTCTGATAAAATTCTTACATCTATTTCCAATTAGGGAATGTGAAGACATTGCCGTAGAAATTTAGCCTTAAAATAGTATTTTGCTCTGAAGGAAGTGAAAAGATAAAAAATATTCTTAGGCTCCCCAAAGCTTACATCAGAGGATAATGCTTGTAGTTTTTTTGTGTTTAGCTAAAGTCAGTGGCAATAGTAAAAGTGATTTGTCCATGAAATCTACAAATAAAATATTTTCAAACGATTCAAAAGTTGTACCTCTTAAATGCTGTAAAACCACACATTACAAGAAATAAACCAGACTACTTAGGCCTTTCAATATAAGAAGCTCTAAATACATCCGTTATAATACGTTAAATGGGCAGATCTAATCCTTGATTCCTGAGTACAGAACTAAGCATTGATCTATATCCCTTGATGGCTAAAATTGAAAAAATTAACAATATCACCCTATCTAGTCATTGATAGATTCTTTGATTGGCCCCCTTAAAATAAACATTCCAGTGTCTTTGATACAGAATAATGGTAGACTGTCTACTAGAACCTATAAAAGATAATCGAGAGGACTGCAAAAATCCTTTGTTTTTGAGAATACAATGTATAGTCCCCATGTAGGTAGATGGAGCGCGGATGATTTTAGATGAATTACCTTTGAAATTGTTTGTGTACCGCACGTATTTCTTACACTCTCATACGATATAATGCTATTGCTTTTTTTCTTATCTCTCACTCTCTCCCGCACTGATACTAGAACAACCTGCTTAAGCTTGCCATTGGATGTTTTAGATTGTTTGATTTTTTTTTTACATTCTTGCTCTCGACTGCTTGTATATAAACTCTTTACCTGTTGAATTAAACTTTTCTTACACTCTATATGCCTAACACCTAACAGCCACCTCGCACAGTTGTCTGAGAAGAATGGTTTTGCACAGCAACCTTCTCGGACACTCCAACAACATAGGACACAGATCTGTGCACCATATTCTCTTTAGCCAGAACGTTGTTATTAGAGTCTATTTTCTTTTTGCAGACTGAATCTGTTTCACACCTGCCGAATCATGGCAAATGATGTTAATGCGTAAAGATCTAGACTTGATAAGTTATGTAATAGGGCATTTACTTTCCATGCTAAGGGATCTGGAAGAAGTGAACAAAACAGCTATATCTTTTGTTTAGTGACTTTGCAAACATATCTACGTATGGGCAACCACACCATTTCTAAAGTTCTTTACATACTAACAGATGTAGAAACCATTCGTTTGGAAGAACTTAATTTTTTCTACTTAGCTAATCTGCTAAGACTTTTGATTTTCCTGGAATAAACTGAGGAAGAAGGCTTATTCCTCTTAAATTTGTTGAAGTTGACACCACCTCCGTTATCCAGTACAGGGTGTGTGACCTTATATCCCCTTGGTTCTGGATGTAGACTTGTGCCGTTGTTTTTTGTGAAAGTGCTTCTACGGTCTTCCTTACCACCAGTGGTTCATAGTCCTGAATAGATTGCAGTATTGCTAGAAGGTCTTGGCAGTTTTTATACAGAGTCGACTCCTGTCTGGTCCATTTCACTGACAGGTGTAAATGCGAGTAACTCCCTACCTCTCTTGAGAAGCATCTGCAAACCTAGAAAAATTTTCATATCCAAAAGAACTCCTTGAGTTAACCGCTTGCGATCATCCCACCAACTTAGCAGTTAAAGTTGGTTTTTCATCACTGGGATTGAGACTGTCTAGATTGGCTATTATATCGCAATGGGGATTGAGATGAAATGGGAAATACTTATCTTTAGACGTCCCATTGGAACAAATTTCTCGAAAGCAACCATGCTTCCACACCTGAACCGACATAGCTAAACTTGCAACAAAGGGAGAAAGTACTAAATCCTATTCTCCAATGGAAAAACCCATTAAAGAACTGTTGCTTTTATCATTCCCAAATATAGCATCTTCTGAGTCATAACCAGAAGACTTCTTCTAATTGACCAGGATCCCCAACAGATCCAGCAACCTGAGCAACACCACTAACTTGTAGAAACCTGAAGTTTTTTAGTGATCGCTAAAAAATAGCCAATTGTTCATGTATAAAAGAACTCTTAACACTAGAATTCTTAACCATATCGAGAGGAGGCCATAATTCAAGTGAATGTATGAGGGGCAGGTCTGAGACCATAGCATAAGCACTAGGATTGGTAAACCTTTGACATGTGGGCAAAGCTATAGGAGGATTTGAGGTTAGAGGAATCTGGTAACATTCTTTGACTACAGCACCCACAGATCAGAATGAAGGTTTTCCCAAATGTGATTAAAGTAGGAAAGTCATCTTCCTTTTGGAATTCTTCTGGAAGGACTGTAATACCATTCTCTGATAAGATCTTCAAGTCTGGTTGATAACTCTTCCGGAAGGTCTGCTTGAGAGGAATCCTGATTATCACTAGTACGAAAGGAACTCCTTGGCATCAACTCACATGTAAGTTGAAGCTGCTGGTTTAAAGGCAGAATCTTGGGTACGTCTATGTATCAATTTGAATTTTGACCTTCACTTGAGCTACTACTTAATCATTTTTTTTGTACCTACAGTACAACAGGCTCTGAAACAGGAAAGAAATTAATCAATGTTTTGTTTCTCCTAATCTGTCCCCACCATTAAGGCTCATACTGATTTTCTCTTCTTAATTAGACAACACACAGAGGCTGATACATCCTTGGAAGGCCCTCTGAAACAGTATTATCTAAACAGTTCGGATAATCCAAAATTAAATTTGTATCCTGAAGGTCAACAAATTTTTCTTCTATAGGACTAGTAATAACCTTTATTATAGAATTTGCAAAGGAAAGTACCATAAGAACACTTCCTACTGTATTACCCACAAACAACATTACTTAAGTAAGCCATTTTGCAAATACTGCATTTTTGTATACCAGTAGTATGATACAAGTCAAAATGTCTTGTGGGTATAAGGAGGCTTAAAACTAATCGAGAACCAGGATTACCAGACATTTTTTTTGTAATTGAAACAATTTAACAATTCTATCCGCACTGAAAAAGAAGAACGTAGATTATAAATATTCTTGGAAAAGACCTTGAAAAAAGTAGCACCAAAATTTACTTTAAGCAACGTATTGAGATATTTTCTGACAACAAGGTTACATAAGGTTTAAAAGATGTTTCATTGCGTTCAGAGGTCTTCATTTGTGTTTTATTCATCGTATCTTTCTATATAAAAGGATTAACAGACATGACTTACTGGCTTTCATTATTTACCAAAAATTACCATCAAATACATCACGACAGCCTTTCCTTTCTCGTCACTTTCTCTTTCAACTTCCAGAGTCGTTAAGGCCCCGATAAAGTAACCTTACCATGATGAATAGACGGAACTTTGGGTATTACTGGTCGGGAGTTGTGCCACTTTTACCCATTATTGTAATGGACAGTGAACGTGGTTGTGAGGGTGAAGTAGAGCTATTATGATTCTGCGTATGACCTAAGTTTTCTTACGCCGAAAATGAACACTTCCGCTAGAAGGATATTAAATATGTCGTCCCTAAGTTAGACAACTTCGCTAATTCTCATTTAAATTTCTGCTTGAGATCCATATTGTAGGAATTTCGCCGTCGTAGGTGTTTGGGTAACAAGTGTCAAGGTCGAAGAAGAATGGGGTTGAATGCGCGCTACTGTATATTGTTTGGGTGAGCGGGAAGGAGAGGTCCTTGGTTTAAGTGGCCTTTTAGTCGAAAATTGATGAAGTGGGACGCGATGACTAGGGATAAAGGGCCTCGGGGCTGGGTCTGAAAGGAGGTGAGGTGAATGTTCATTCTAGGAATTGGTTACGAATTGAATGGAAGTCGGACGCCCAGTCATGTTAGAAACAATTGATGTTAGACCATCGTGTGAAGTAAAAGAGAAAAGATTTGGAAAGGAAGTATAAAATAATGATGTCGCAAGAAGTTTATAGATATTATATTCTCTCACATTAATAATGGCATGATAGATGTACAGTATCGCCATCAATATGGTTGCAATTGAAAATGTCTTTCTTAGTGAGAATTCCCATTAAAAGCGTAAACATTTTAAATAGTGCTTGGTATCATTTTACTCTTTTTTTTTATCTACATAATTTTAGAGACAGCAAACCATCGCCAAGAAAAAACTAATCAATCCTTTAAAAAGGATTTAATCCACAAAATCTAAGTTCCTGTTTATCCAAAATCCAACTACATATACCAATAATTAAACCTAGCTTCAATAGGATATTTTTTAAAAGTCTAATTGTATTTTACTATAGGACCCTTTTGCCAACAAATAAACTAACAAATAAATCAAACCAAAACATACCCTTCCTGTCTGAGGTAAATAGTGATGGCTTTTATTTCCGAATTCGTTTTAAGAAAGAAACCAAAGATACTAAGAGAATAACACCTAATTGAGCAAAAATACCGTCCGTTTGTCAATCTTATCATGGTAATAGCATCGTTACATAGGAAAACCTTCAATAATAATAATATGAATCTTATAGTATAAAAGAATTGTAATTAGCTTCGGAGCATGGCTTTCAAAGTGATTAATGCTATTTAACATAACATCAAAAAAGATTATTAAAAAGAGAGTAAAAATAGCTCTCCCCTTTCAATTTTTATGCAAATTGTTTTCGCCCGAGTCCTTTGATGTAGAATTTAAGTTCAGACAAGTGTCCTGGATTGTCCTCATGCTGCTAGGTGTTTATCGTCAGCCATGATGGCACCAAGAAGAAGGAAGAGGAAAACTATGTATTTTTGTTTCGATATTTTGAAATATACAGTTTTTGTATGTAGATGATAAGTTTAATAGACCTTTTTCTCTTTTGATTTATTTATCGTCCGTGACTTTTTGAGCCATGCACAAATCCATGTGAACGATTATGAGGGTTCCTCTCTCTCTCTCTCTCTCTCTCTCTCTCTCTCTCTCTCTCTCTCTCTCTCTCTCTCTCTCTGCGGATCTCGAGTCATGCTTGATGTTTCCTTTGCTATTTCTCTCCGCGTATGATTTTCAACATGACAGATCACTTAACATGCGTTTCTTGAGTACGTACTTTTATGGGCAGAGAAGTCTCATTAATAATCTTTTACAAGAAAAAAGAGAAATCCACCCACTTAAGATTAAGGGAAATCAAGTGGAGAGGAAAAAAAAAAAGAGTTGTCTGTGAAGTGGGAAATTTTCATGTTGAAAGTGTGTACTTCATAAAACTACTCCTGGTGATAGGTATTCAGTATCTGATTGATGACGCGGTATTATCCATTATTTCCTTCATGAAAGGCAGTGCTAACATATCGTAAGATAGCTGCTTAATCAAACATTTTACATATATATGTATTGGGATGCCTCTTATCTATCTTCGTAATATTGTAATCAGATATTTATCATAAAAGTCAAGAAGTAAAGATCCCTCTCGGCATTTTACTGATAAACATAGGACCTTTCACGATAGGATATCAAGTTAACACATGATATTCCAATACAATTTGGAGAATAGATTTAGATAAGTTTGTAAATATAGTCAGTAAAAGATTAAATATTTTCCTGATATATCAAAATGCATTACTAAGTTTTTACATTCTTTGGTTCTTGTTTTAGTTGCAAAAGTACACGAGCTTACAGTACACTTCATACAATTC
>NC_090731.1:141564480-141581980 GCF_036898095.1 Palaemon carinicauda
TTGATTTAACAAAAAGAAAAAAAATGTGCCAGCTCTCTCTGTCTTGCGAAGATTATCCTTTGTACACACTCTTATAATGACTTAATGTTTGATTCTCTCTCTCTCTCTCTCTCTCTCTCTCTCTCTCTCTCTCTCTCTCTCTCTCTCTCTCTCTCTCTCTCGAGTAAATTATTTTCTCTTATGTATCTCATTTCCTCAGAAGCCTTTCCATAGAAAGAATGCCGTAAAAGAGTCATATCTAATAGAATTCGGGCATTTGAACTTATTTGATCTACAAACTCGACGACTAAGGGGACAGTTAATAGAGGCATTGAAATTCTTAAAGGAATAACAAATGTAGATTACAAAATTCTATTTACTCTTAGCACAAATCAGTTCAGAGGTAACGGATACAAACTGGAATTGAAAAGATACAACACCACTCAGTGTGGCAATTTCTTAATATGCAAAATAGCAAATACTTGGAATAGACTTCCAGCAGATGTAGTAAACAGTAACACGGTAACCAAGTTCAAGAATAAGTTAGACAAGATCATAAGAACTCTTTAAATGCTTCAACTAAATCGCTCTACCAAAGAGCAAATGGAGTTTCCGCGGATGGATTAAAAAGTCTTTGAGGCATCCAAAGCCCTTGTAACTCTCTCTCTCTCTCTCTCTCTCTCTCTCTCTCTCTCTCTCTCTCTCTCTCTCTCTCTCTCTCTCTCTCTCTCTCTCTCTCTATATATATATATAGTTTATATACATATATATATATATATATATATATATATATATATATATATATATATATATATATATATATATATATACAGTATATATATATATATATATATATATATATATATATATATATATATATATATATATATATATATATCTGCACTAGCCTTTTTATTTTTTTATAGATTCATAATATTAGAAGTAGGAATGCTCAATTAAGTTAAACAGTATGATTTTAATTTAAAGTTTTCCAAACACTGAAAAATATTTTGACTGAATTCATCAGAAAAGTCTACAGGTTTCATTTACAAGGTTACGTGTAAAGGTTGCATAAAAAATCATCATCATCATCATCTCCTCCCACTCCATTTGACCCAAAGGTCCTCGGTTATATTTCACCACTCATCTCTTATCTTGCTTTTAAATCAATACTTCTTAATTCGTCATCGCCTACTTCACGTCTCATAGTCCTCAGCCATGTAGGCCTGGATCTTTCAGCTCTTTTAGCGCCTTTTGGATCCAATTGAAGGTTTGGTGAATAAATAGTGTATTTATTTCTAAATTATTCATCCTTAGTCATTGACTATTTCAACCATGCTCTTGATTGCAAAAATTAAAAAGTGTTATCATATCGTAACATCATTGAAGGGTGTAATGCTTTATAGTCTCTAATTATAAAGAAATTATAATGAATTTATTAAAGTTAGCCAATGTAGATACAAAATTTATGAATTTCTGCTAAACCGATTTTAGGCTCGATTCTTTCCAAACGTGTATCGGGTCATTTTTAGCGACAAGTGTTTATTTTATGCAGGTTTATATGACGTAAACTATTATTGTTGGAATATTTGGGTTTACCTTTTTGTTGACTTTTACCGTATTCACCATTGCGCCTTGAAAATATATTGAGGAGATATGAAAGCGCTGGTACACTTTCATTTTTATTTCCTTCTTGGTGACTTCTGTAGTATGCAGGTCATATGTAACCTAGCGACCATGAATCATATGTGTACGTATATATATATATATATATATATATATATATATATATATATATATATATGTATATATACATATACATATATATATATGTATATATACATATACACACACACATATATATATATATATATATATATATACATATATATATGTGTATATATATACACATATATAATTATATACTTAGTGAGGATACCTTAGCGTGGTAAAAGGGTTTGCGTATCACAATGATCAGTAAAGCTGTACTAGTCAGGGCCACCCTTGCTAAATCGGCTTGCTGTGAACGATCTGACTAAAATCACCGCTATCACCAATCCTCACTGGTCAGCGTGGTGATGAAAACTGGCCAAACCCCAGACATGAATTGATATGCCTGAGGTCTTTGTCTTGCAGTGGACTAGAAACAGTTGCATTTGTTGTTTTTTTATTAACGTATGTTTGTATATATACATATATATATATGTACGTATGTATACATATATATAACCTTGTCTTTGTTATTGTTTCATATTCAATTGAATTTTGCTCGACCGGGGAGAGGGGTCCATTTTGTTTCTCCTCTTTCCATGGTGATGAAAAAAATGTCATCACATACCTACGACTTCTAGTTGTTAAAATATTGCAACGAAGGTTTGTCCTTGTATGAGTGTCCAAAATTAATAGAACCTTTTTTTTGTATTTTTTTATTTTCATTTGTCACTGAAAAGATGATACCAAACGTTTTACATGGAAGCTGAATCTCCAATGGAAAAAGGTTTTGAAATACTTTGGGAGATACGATTTTTTCTTTTGTGAAGGTTTTTATTTCTATTTACTTTAACGTTTTATGAAGGTTATTGTGAAGGAATTTATGTTATTCTCTTTCATATTCTATGAAAGTCTCATGCCATCGTTCAACCATTATTAAAGAAAAAAAGACGTAAGGCCATTGAGTGTTGATGTGCTTAAATTCATTCAGTAGAGCCGTGCCGAAAAAAAGACTTAGGTTCCCTTGTTGATTTTGAGTTACAAATACTTGTTTTTACGTCTAAAAAAGCTGTTTTTATTATTATTTCTTCATTATGTGAAGGGGTTTTTCACAACTTACTTAAACATTAAAATTCTACCTCACCCCGTTTCCCAGGTCTCATGTCAACATTCATTTATTGTATATTCAGTCACAGCAGCATTGTAAAGACAACTGAAATATTAAAGTCAGCGTTTTGCATCTTGCTTCAGACTTTGCATATAGCAGCCAATATCAGCGGCGTAACGGAAATTGCTTAAGTTTATCACATATCCGCCAAAGATGAGCAAAACACAAACAGTGGCTCGAGAATAGGACAACTTGTTTGTACGACTTCTAAAAGAAATACCATCGTTATGTGATCCCTCTCCAGAAAGGTTTCTTTAGGGCTTCAAAGACCCAGACTATTCTTGGATACATCTGAAGAAAGAAGTATATAAAGATTTGTCTGATGGTCTAAATATATCGCTGAATGAAGTAAAAGAAATTTTGTTTTTTCATTTTTTAAGAAAAAAAATTTTCCTTAAGAAAAAAGAATAAAAAAAGGAGTAATATGGAATGTATTAGAATAAGTATGATCAGGACCCATACAATGACTGTATGGGTCCTGGAGTTAAATAAAAATATCCAATAATAAAATAAAATTTATGCAATGAACTGAAAATTAAGTGAAAGTTACAATATCAAATATTTAAAGGATTATTTGTAGTTTTGTTCCGTCAATCACATATATCTCCGTGCCAAATTCGAGGGTTCGTGTCTAGTGCGTATGACATAATTAAAATGTTTAAAGATATTCTTCATTTTATAGTCACCACCTGGTATAAAATAAATAAAACTGGTTCTTGAGATATCTCACACGTCAGTTAGACACACAAAGACACACACACACACACACATATATGCATACATATATATATATATATATATATATATATATATATATATATATATATATATGTATGTATATATATATATATATATATATATATATATATATATATATATATATATATATATATATACACAAAAAAATAATACAACTCGTTAAGGGGATATTGGAATACTCCAAATAATTTCGTAAAATCTACATTAAAAAAAGAAAAATTTTCGTTCTGAATGAATGTTACATAATTTTGCTTTTTGGAATGACATATTTAGTGTCCCTATTTAACTAGTATAACAAAAAGTAAACGATAGATTTTAACTCCACAATCACTATCGTTACTTATTCAAGCCATATTGTGCAGTAAGAGTAACACCCAATATCAGTAACTTATTTTATGTATTTTTTTTTTAATCCTATGCTGTCGAAGGACACAAAGATCGTTGGGGTAATAGGCTGAGTCAATTTCATGTGCATTTTAATTTTCCCAAGGACCTTGGTGCTTATGTTGGCTTTTCTATTATATCCAGTGTTGTACTAAAATCTCACTTTCGCTATAAAGTTTGTATGAATAACATTGTCTTTTGTGTTGCGTTTAAGTGGTGATCATGAGGGAATTGTTTTCAAACTTAGATAGCTGGGAGTAGATGCATCGCATCTTAGTTATATTATTGAGTTTTCTTATAAATTCCAGAACGTTCTTGTTGAAGGCCACATTGGGGTTTAAATTAATGAGATTCCTAGTATCACTCAACATAGCGTTGGATCAATACTTTTTATATTACATATTTATGTTCTGTGGATTGACCTTTAAAATAATGTGTTGCTTGTTTGAATAGTGCTACTCTCTTTGCATCGATTTTTATTTCCTTTTTCTTTCCCAAATATTGACGTGTAGTTGTTGAATGTGTCAACAGAGATATGGCCAAAATATCTTGTAAGAGAAAAATTAATGGAATAAAACAAGGTCTCCAGGGAATGAACATAAACCCTAGCAAAACACAAAAGTATGATTTTTATTAGGTCCTGGCTCCACACCCAGGTTTTTTTCCACTGACAGTCCCTTTGACTACAAGCAACTCATTTGAAATTGTAGGACATTCTTGATTGTAAATTTTTTTGAAAACATATTCAGCTCTCTCTTTCTCATTGCACAAAAATATGATATCCTGAGAAAGTCTTTAATGATTCTTGATAAACAGTCTATGCCAAGGAAAGTAGCCAGTTTAATATTATTTCTGCTCTTTTCTTCGCCATCACCAATCGGCACTGTATTATCAGTTGATCAAATATTTTAAACGATATATTTTTTTTCTTATCCAAAATCTCTACCCAAGTCTAATACCCTTCAACTTTAATTAAAGCAAGTTCGATAAGAAGAATGTGGCATATGATGAGGAAATGGTTCAAAATAAAAATTGGGTAAGAAGGAATTCACTAGAAATATGTGAAAGGATTCAAAATAAAGATTGGATAAGAGGGAATTTATTAGAAACCAGTAAATTTTACGTAATGAGTCATTAGTCATTAGTAGATAACTGCAGCCACAAAACAGGATCATAAGAAGAAGAAAGAAAATCTAGAAGACTTGGGATGTGAATTGAGAATCTTATGAAAAAAATAATTAGCAAAACTAAATATTTATAATTACAGGACCTAAGAATGTAATCTTGTAGCAGAAAGAAAAGACGAAATGTCAAAGAAAAAATAGGAATATTAAGCCATAATTTTCTTCTGATGCCTTTGAGTAAAAAATAAAGTTTCAACAGTAAATAAAAAAATGCAGAAAGTGTAAAGATCACAGGTTCCAAAAATTAAAGGCACCATCAAATCAATGAAAATTTTGGAGAATTCTTGTACGTGAAGGATAAAGGTAAAGTAAATGAAAATGCTTCTGGAATTGGGTGAAAAGTTGTAAATCTGTGATTATTATCGTAAGTTACTTCTAAAAATTGATGGATGGGGATGAGAACGATGAAGAATTAAAAACACCAGGCGATTGTATTTTATTTGCAGTATTGTGGTAGTAGTGTGATCGAGTGTCTGAGTTTTGTGTAAGGTTTGTTTGAAAGAAGAGCTCTAAGTGGGCCGGAAAGATGAGTATTTGTCTGATATTATGAAGAAAAAGGTTATAAAGATGAGTAAAATTACTTTGAAAAATTCTTTCTGGGAAGGCATGTGGGGGATTTAGATTTTAAAGTAGCGTCATAGTGCCAGCACTAATAAAATATGGATGAAGTGATTGTTAGTATTAGTTAAGAGTATAAGAAGAAGGCTTTCCCGTGCTTATTGAAAGGTAATGAGGTAAACTAGTGGTTTAGATGTTTTGCCATTAAAAGATTTTAGTTAAAAGTCATGAAATATTTTATGATGATGGTAAAAACAATTTTTTTTTATTGCATAGATCAGAGAGCGATCGGTTTTCCTAAGAACTGGTCTTTCTTATAGGTGTTTAAAAGGTCTTATGGTTGTGTAATGATTTCGGTGGTTAGATGACCAGAAAATCCAAAGAGAGAACAGATTCAGATTCATTAAGAAATTCTGAGATAAGAATGGAGCATTTCAAGGGATCGTCGAGGGGCGGATCCTTTAAATTTTGAAATGTAGATAGGGTCTTGTTTAAAAATCAGATCTATAGAACGTAAAGCATATATATATATATATATATATATATATATATATATATATATATATATATATATATATATATATATATTTATATATCTTGATATGGTGAAAGGGTTTGTGTATCGCTATGATTAATAAATCTGTAGTAGTCGGGGCCACCCATAGTAGGCTGGTTTGCTGATTGTGAACAGACAGAGGTCTCGCAACATCAACAATCTGTAGTGGGCCAACGTAGTGATGAAAACTGGTCAGACTCCAGTCATGAATAAGGACACGTCTGAGGCCTTTGACATTCAGTTTACTAAAAATATATATATATATATATATGCTGTTGTTATTGTATGTATGTATATATATATATACACACACACACACACACACACATATATATATATATATATATATATATATATATGTATATATGTATGTGTGTGCGTATATATGGAGCAGGGTCGAAATCAACTTATATGACTAAGTAACTCGGGTCTCTGTATCAAACTCACTAGGCGAATGTTCGTAATCTGACCAGACTAGAAGGAAATATCACATATGATTTCCTTCTATTGCAAATTACACAAACATTTGCATACATACACGCGTACACACAATTATACATACGATTGTTATATATATATATATATATATATATATATATATATATATATATATATATATATATATATATATATATGTATGTTTGTGTGTGTGTACGTATAAATGCATGAAATATTCGCTCTTCCCCTCCGTTCATAAAAGTTCTCTAATCTCCTAAAGCGCTTCATTAATTGCCTCTTAGTGGATTTGAAGCCTGCTCTCTCTCTCCAGCATCGCTCTTAGATGCAGGATTCATTCCTGGTATTCATCAGCTTAAAATAAATAAATACCCCTTGTTTGTTTGCAGACCATATCTGAATATTTTCATCCTCTTATCTATAATTATAATCAAACTTTGAATTCATAAAGCTCTCTCGTAAAAATGTGTGTATTACAAACATAAGGAATATTTTACAAAAATATTTGTGTAATTCTATACTTACATACATACACATGTTTCTAAGGTAAGTTCACGTTGAAAAATTTCTTCAAATTCCGAGATGTGAGCTTAAATGAACAGATATCTTTTATTGATTATGAAAATGGAAATCGATGTTTTAAGTAATGGACGAGGCAATATCCCAAAATTTCTCGGAATATGGCCATTTCCAACACGAAAAAATAGCCGCTTTCAGAATGTTGTGTGGTTAGAGGATTTTTTTTAGTTCGTGTATATCTTTAAATTAAGGTTTTATTGCTCTAGTTCTCTTTTTTATTTTTTTTTATTTAGTTTGTTGGCACATATCGATACAAGAAAATTATTCTGTATATTGCTTAGCGCTGTTTTTAAAATAATTATAATCTATTTATATGTTTAAAGCGTAATTTATAACTTCAGTTATTTCTTAGAGGTGATAATAAATATTTTATTTTAGAAATAAATTCTCAAGAATCCTTTCATTTTCAATCTTATACTCATTGTCTCCTTGTCAACTCTGACCGCGGTAGTTTTTGATCTTTCGCTTGGACCAATCGGCTGCACATTCCCGCTAGAAAGCAGCATTAATGATATTATTGATTTCCGATGCAGCACTAATTCCATAGGCCGGCGTCTGCTGGAACGCTAATAACCACGGCCCAGCGAAGGAATTGCTTGAGCATCTAACGTTCCTGTTACTTGACTGGAGGGTTTGCGGGTTCCAGTTTTTCTCCTCCCAATCCACTTTATTCCAGTGACCGCATTTCCGAATTATTTTGCTGGAATTGTCATAGTCGGAAACGTTGCTTTCATTACGTCAATTGTTTTCGTCTTGTTGGCCGGGTGATAAGTTGTTGCTGTTATTAGATTGCTATATTCTAACGTTTGTAAGTGTCTGGTATTGAGGTATGGAATTCTGATAAAAGCTGCCAGCCACATTATTATTATTATTATTATTATTATTATTATTATTGTTACTTGTTAAGCTACAACTCTAATTGGGAAAGCAGGATGCTATAAGCCCAAGGGCTCCAACAGCGAAAATAGGAAATGAAATATAGTACAAGAGAAGTTTAGGAATAATAATATTAAAATTTATTTATTAAATATAAACTATAAAGACTTCAAGATAACACGAGGAAGAGCAATAAGAAAGAACAGTGTGCTAGATGTGTATCCTCAGGCAAGAGAACTCTACCCTAAGACAGTGGAAAACCATAGTACAGAAGCTATGGATCTACCCAAACTAGAGATGTATACACTACATATTAACGTTGCTATTAGAACATTCTTGATGAAAAAAAAAAAATGGTGGAAAAATTTCCCTCAATTGATTTTTATGGAAAGCTTATGCACTTCAATTAGTTAATATATTCGTAAATGTTCATATACATTCCTGCTTTTCCTTCTACACACCCACTAATAGACATGAACGCACGGTAAACATCTTAAAGCTGAATAATAGTTACCTTAATTGCTCAGTGATGAATCCTATTACATGTAACTTCATAATGAACAAGCCTTATGCTTCTCGAACTGGATAATTAATGTTTAGGAAATAAATGTCAAACTTCAAGATGAAACGTTAATTCATTTAATTAATTGCTCTAATCATGAGGATATTCTAAAGCCTTTAGTAGCAAATTACCTTTTTTATGAATAATGCTGCAATCATATAAAAATAATAAAGAAAAATATGTTTAAAATTATTTTGGAGTATTGAGTGTTTAGACTTGAATGGATAGCTATATCATAACTATATTTCGTCTCATTGAGCCCCCCCCCCCCCTTGTTATGCATGGAGCTGCATGGCCTACCTAGCCCCAACGCTTGGCTATAATGCCCATTTTCATATATCCAATCTGAATTTTGAAAAATAGGCCTATATATTTTGTCAATTCCTTTCCAAAGATTCATTGCACTTTCATTGCTGTACTCATCTGTTCTTTTGTAATTACATGGATTACAAGCTGGCTAATCTGAAACTATTTTTTTTTCTTTTTTTCGGCGTGGTTGCCTATTTGCTGATTGCGCAACATTATATCAATAACCCTTGTTCTTGCTACTGTTGTTAATGGCAAAGCTTTCTTTCTTGAAGTCGCCTTTACTGTTGTGCTTTAGAATTATTAAATAGTTTTCATGTACCTGCCTTATCGATATCGTCTTTCTATATCAATATTGACGGTTTTATAAAAGTCGGAGAGAAAGTGTTTCTAGATTCCCTGTGAATGATGCAATTTCAGTTCAAGTATAGACCCTTTGTTGATATTCCTTTACTGTAGGAAGTAATATTGTCAAGGTTTTTAGATAAGTTTGTTGACATTTTCCTTCGAAAGTAATTTTGTTGTTTTTTCTCTTTTATATGGATATTCTTCTTTATTTGTGGTAAAAATTGCAGTGAGTTTTGTGTTCTTTGTTAGTTCTTCTCAATTGTTGAAGGTTAGTCAAAACAGACTTCCGAATTTTCTTTTGAATTTACCTTTGGACGGAATTGTAAACATTTAGTTTTGTATTTTTGTTTTAGACTTGAATTTCAATTTCAACTTCATTTCAATTTTGTTGATTTTTCTTGACATTTTGTTTTCTTTGTTTGTACTCGCATTTATTTATTAGTGTAAACTATTTTCCTTGTATCTATCTCAGACCCAAATAATAATCCTGTCAGATTATACTTCCCATCTCGTTTTCTTGGATAACAGGAAGACGATGCCAATCATTGAGGATACAATTGATTGCATTTATTCTATTTCTTGTGTCCACAAAGACGCGGAATAAGATTATCATTCTATTTTCTTTTGGCGCCCCGCCATCCTTTGTAACAATAGTTATCTCACTATGTGGTAGATTTTCAGTCTTGTGAAAAGCTGACTTGTATAATGAGTATTTGACTTCATTATAATTGTTAGCAGTGTTAAGCGACGTTAAGAATAACTGTTTAATGTAGAAGAAAAATTCAGCTGAATGAAGCAATAATATAAATATTAAATATAAAAGTTCAGTAAAATTATCATGTTCTCGTTGCATTTTAATGGTGTTCATCACATTAAAAATGCCAGATTTCCGTTTTTTTATTATCAAATCAGTCAGAGAGAGAGAGAGAGAGAGAGAGAGAGAGAGAGAGAGAGAGAGAGAGAGAGAGAGAGAGAGAGAGAGAGAGAGAGAGAGATTTTCACGCTAATCACCTATAAAAACATAAAGGTAGAATATGAGTTCATGTATTTTTGAGAGAGAGAGAGAGAGAGAGAGAGAGAGAGAGAGAGAGAGAGAGAGAGAGAGAGAGAGCATTTCTGGTTATGATACAAAAATATCCTTTTCCTTAAATTAAAGTATAACGGCATTCTTTATAGCATCATAAAGTTACGCACTTTGACAAAAAAAATGGCTGAAGTCCATTACCTAACTCTTAATGGAGAGAATCAAAGCGTTATATTTTATTTGTAAAGTAATAAAATATCGTTAAAAATACTATGGACATTTTATAATACTATTCTTTGAATATCATTCATCACCGAATAACCATATTATTTTTTGTTAAAAAAAAATAAAAGAATAATTCACTGGTATTGAAATATGACAAATGAAATAGCTTCCCTTGCTGCCTCGATCCACTTTCGGCAATAAATCAAATGGAGATTTAAAAATTCCTATTATGAAAATTTTTCCGTTGTTATCCCGTCATCTGGCAACAGGTAAGAGTATCGATGAAGCAAAAATAAAAAAAGAAATAATGATTTATCATCCCTGACGCTACATATTTCTCACCGGGAAAATATAGTCATTATATATTTTCGACTATTTGAATCCCTGGAGCTGCTCTTTTTTTTTCTTTTGCTTTTTTTTTTTGGAAAAAAAAAATGTTATTTCTCATTCCGAATGATTATCATAATTAGGACATCCTTTCCCGGATGCGGACAGTATCGCCTCCTGGGTTTCTTGTTATTTTTTATTTTGAATTTTAATTCTAATACTATTTCGTTATATTAATCAGCTGTTTCAATTTAACTTTGTGTACCATGGTATAACTGCCTTCTGCCTTTTATTAAGGGATCTTTGTCAAAATACCTATCTTACGACAAACACACAGTATATATATATATATATATATATATATATATATATATATATATATATATATATATATGTGTGTGTGTGTGTGTGTGTGTGTGTGTATTATAGCAATGAAAGGAGAAATTAAAAGACTTGATTGGACTTACAACTTTTATCTTATTACAGCACTATTATTATTATTATTATTATTATTATTATTATTATTATTATTAGATAAGCTACAATCCTAGATGGAAAAGCATGGTCCCAACAGGGAAAATAGCCCAGCAAGGAAAGGAAATAAGGAAACAGAACAATGTACCTGAGTGCACCCTCAACCAAGAGAACTCTGACAAAGTGCAGGGGAAGACCATGGTACAGAGGCTATGGCACAACCCAAGACTAGAGAACAATGCAATGGTTTGATATTGGAATGTCATTCTGCTAGAAGAGCTGCCTACCTTATCTATAGAGACTCATCTCACACCAAGTGGAAAGTAGACAATGAACAATTACAGTGCAGTAGTTAACCCCTTGATTGAAGAAGAATGTTCTAGCTATCCAAGTGTTGTCAGATGTATGAGAAAAGACAAAAATGCGTAAAAAATGGAGTAGACTATTCGGTGTATGCGTAGGCGACGGATAAGTGACCTATGAATAGAAGTAACTGGCTAGTCAAAGAACCCAATAACTCTCTAGCGGTAGTATCTCAATGGGTGGCTGGTTCCTTGGTCTACCTTCTACTGTACTTTAGTCATGAGAAGTGTCATAGCCTCTGTACCATGTTCTTCCACGGTCTTTGGTTAAAGTTCTCTTTCTTGCAAGGACACTAGCCTGTTTCTTTTTTCCTTTACTCACTGGGCTATTATCCCTTTTGGAGCCCTTGGGCTTATAGCATCCTACTTCTGTAACTATGGTTATAATTTAGCTAATAATGATAATAATAATAATAAAAGTAACAAAAATAATATAAGAAAATGTATGTTTGGATAGGAAACAATTTGTATTATTAGATATTTATTGATTTATTGTTACATGTTACTGACGTATAAGAATCCTAGATCCAAACAAATTTAAGGGAAGAATAAAGTAACGTACGAAATAGCTTCCTGGCGGCGCATTAATGAAAATCATGAAACAGTGCCACATTTTGATTATAAAAGAAAGAAGTTTCCTCCCGTAGAGGAATCTCATTATAAGAAAGACCTGGTATTCCAGCATCATGTCTTCTTTCAAAAAAGTTGTAATTTAAGGATCTCCCTGTGTTTCGCGTCTTTGACAGGGGAAGTTTATTAAGTACCAAAGATTGCTGGCATTCCCTGAAGATGACACATTGGAAAATTTTAACTTTGTGAGGATGAGTGAAACTTTATGATGGACTTTTTTATCTTTAAATGCCCTCTCTTGGGAGAGGTAAAAGTAGATGTGTTGATACTTTAGATACGTTTTTTATTAAACAATCATAAAATAATCTCTAGATAAACTGATGGCCTTTTTTTGCTTTTCAAATGTGCTATTTTGGGAGAGGTAAAAGATAGATATATTGATACTTTAGATACTTTTTATTAAACAATCATAAAAAATCTCTTAGATAAACTGATGGACTTTCTTTATCTTTCAAATGCCTTCTCTCGGGAGAGGTAAAGACCGCTATATTGATATTTTAGATATATTTTTATTAAACAATCACACAAAATCTATTAAAATAAACTGATGGACTTTCTTTATCTTTCAAATGCTTCTGTCGGGAGAGGTAAAAGACGATGTATTGATATTTTAGACACATATTTTTATTAAAAAATCACACAAATCTATTAAGATAAACTGATGGACTTTCTTTATCTTTCAAATGCGCTCTTTTGGGAGAGGTAAAAGATACATATATTGATCCTTTAGATATCCTTTTATTAAACAATTATAAAAAATCTCAGATAAACTGGTGGACATTTTTATCTTTCAAATGCACTTTTTTGGGAGAGGCTAAAAGATAGATATATTGATACTTTAGATACCGTTTTATTAAACAATCATAAAAAAAAAAATCTCTTAAGATAGACTGATGGACTTTCTTTATCTTTCAAATGCGCTCTTTTGGGGGAGAGGTAAAAGAGACAAATTGATACTTTAAATAGCTTTTTATTAGACAATCATAAAAAAATATCTTAAGATAAACTAATAGACTTTCTTTATCTTTCAAATGCGCTCTCTTAGGAGAGTTAAAAAATAGATATGTAGATATTTCACATATTTTCTTTGAACAATCTCCAAAAACTCTATTAGATAAACTTTGATATTTATGAATAAGTAAATAGAAAATGAATTGTAAATTGTTTTCGAATATTAAAAAGGGAAATTTGGGGATATAAGCGTAGCCTTTCATTGTTTTAATATTCGTAAGGCCTGTACACAGAGTGAGTGCGTTATAGCCCAAATTTACATAAATTTACAGGTTTCAAATAATATTCAATTCCATTACTTTTGAACAAATCATTGTTTGAGCATACTCATTTTATAATTCTTCTTCAAACCTCTTAGGTGGATAAGGTTGATTTGATACCTTTTTGTATTCAATTAATTTCTTTACAAAATTGGATAATATTTTAGTATTCATCTTGATGTAATTTATCACAATTTAAAAAATTTCCACACTTCTCTTTCGCAAGTTTCCCGAATTGCACATTATTATTATTATTATTATTATTATTATTATTATTATTATTAGTAGTAGTAGTAGTAGTAGTAGTAGTAGTAGTAGTAGTATTATAAGAAGCAGTAGTAATGGCAGTTTAATCCTTGTGGGCCTTGGGGGGAGCCTATATGTCTATCTGCTGAGTCATCAGGCTCTCTTCGGTCCTAGCTTGGGTGGAGAGGGGGCTTTGGTGCTGATCATATGTATATATGGTCCGTCTCTAAGGCATTGTCCTGCTTGATAGGACAATGTCACTGTTCCTTGCCTCTGCCATTCATGAGCGACCTTTAAAACTTTAAACATATTGGCATTCCTGGCGCTCAAGGAAATGATAGCGTTTGATTTTAAATAAAATGTAAAATTGCAACAAGGGAAATATAAGAAGCTCGACGATAAGATACAATGAGACCAAATGGAACGGACGAGAAGTAAGAGACAGAAAGTAATGGGTCTGGGCCAAGTGGACACGGCAAAGATCCTTTAGTCCTACCTCTGTTCCTGCCTCTGAAGCCGCTCTGTGAGTGACACCACTTTGCAAGGACATAGGAGTATAATAGCAATATTTACTCGGTTTTTACAGTTTGAGTTTAATTTGCTTTCGATTATAACTTTTCTCATGAAAATTACAATTTTCTACGTTGTGTTCAACAACATTGATAATAATAATAATAATAATAATATAATAATAATAATAATAATAATAATAATAATAATAATAATGATAATGAAAATAATAATGATAATCATCATCATCATCTCCTGCCCCTATTGACGCAAAGGGCTTCGGTTAGATTTATAATAATATTAATAATGATAATAATAAAACTTATCACTCTAGTTTTACTAAAGCGTATAACTACTGAATCCTTCAGGTGTAGGACCTAGAAATAACCTAAAAAAAGAAAAAAAAAATGTTTTCTCCCTTCATGTCCCGCATAATGTCTTTAAACAACAAGTTTTTCGAGTTGGGATAAACTTCGACAGACTTTGGGGAATGGAGTGAAGGCAAAGGAGCAAAAGTGAAATAAAAAGAAAAAAAGAAAATAGATATAGACTGGAATACTAATATATTCATTGTTTTTATTGCGATAGTCATAGTAAGAGTAGTATGAAATGTAACGCCTTTTACCAGATTCCTAACCTCTACTTCACGTTGCATATATATATATATATATATATATATATATATATATATATATATATATATGTGTGTGTGTGTGTGTATATATATATATATATATATATATATATATATATATGTCTGTGCGCGTGTGCGTGTGTTAAGTTACCATAAAACTGGAAAAAAAGGGTTACTTGAAAGGGTAACAGGTGAATTTCAGGGTAACCTGATAAAACATAATTGCGAGTTATGATGGGGAAAAAAAAAAAGAGTTTAAGCTGTAAGGAGTTAATTCTGATGTAGCCAGAAATAACCCCCCCCCCCAAAAAAAAAAAAAAAAAAAGGCGTTAGTTGAGTTGTAATAATGATCTGTAGAAAGGGGGAAACTGTAATCAATATGAAGATTGAAATACTTACTGGATATGGAAATAGATTAAAATTCCCTGAATTGCTCGTCTGACCTACTTATTTCTTCTATCTACGAATACCTTCCTTCCATAACGACTGTCCTGAAATTCCTTTTAACCATATTACACAAGTTTTCATAATATTGATTGATTATGTCACTGTCCAGCTTATGAAATTTTTATCTAGTTAAGTATTTTCTTTAAAGCTTGGGATATCTTAGACTGATGTGCACCTTCTGGGATGTTTTAAAAGAAAATAATTTATGTAGTAATAAGGTGAAATTACCTCTTTCATAGAGGGAAGATCATCCTTTATTATGAATACTTACTAATTCTCCATTGACGAGATATTTTTTTCGCGTTTTGTTTAGTAATTCTTTACGAATATGCCTCTTCTTTTGTTCATTTATGCACTTCTTGTTTTATAAACTTTCATTCTCATTACATAGAGAATATCATCATCTTTTTAACGAACTTCTTTATTTTCTATATTTTTAACAGTCTCATTTTAATCTTCAAAACCATTACTTTATTTGCGCTTGATATTTTCTTTCTTGTTTATAAATTATTCTTCTTTTATTAAACCTCTAGTTCTAGCATAAATTAGCTTTAGTTATGAAATATTTTTATATTGATATTTCTTTCTTGCATCAAGGTATGTTTACCATTGAATAAGTTCTCTGATTATTTCATTTATTGAAAACGTCTAGTTTTTATATTGACTCAATGTTCTCTTTTCACCTACAGGTAAGAATGCGCTTCAGATGGAGAGCTTGATGTTTGTTCATATCCAGGTAATGTCATAATCAAACTGACCATTTCTTTTTATTAATTGTGTGCCTTATTTTAATATGGATAAATCTTAGTCTGCATATATATATATATATATATATATATATATATATATTTATATATATATATATATTGTATATATGTGTATGTATATACAGTATAAATGTGTTTATATTTATATACACTTGAATGTGTTTTGGGTTTAATTCAACAGTTTTTTAGGAATTTTGTTGTCTTCCTAAATATATGGTTTTATTGCGATTATCTTGCGTGTGTTTGAACAAAAGAAAAGTTATGTAATTTATGTTGTATAGAGTTATTTACTTCAAGTACTTGACAATCTGTGTATGAGTTTTCAATTGCAAAGGGAGTTCCACTTATAAATTTACTGCTGAATACGTTCAATGAACGAAATGAAGATAGTCGAACTTATTTCAAGAGTATTTAGAGTCATACTTATGTTACTGACAGTCAACCACCTTGGACACGCACATCAAAATCTGATCGGGTAATTACTCTTTGACTGGAAAAAATATTTCTTCTCACAATACAAAAAGGAAGATAATTGTCTGTTGTGTCTCATTAGTAGATTTGACTAATTTACTTAAAAATTCACAAGGTATGACTCTAGAGAAAAAAATAACCGTGTGCAAAGCAATTTCACTTACATATTAAATATCCTGAATGTAGATCTTCGGTTACTGAATCCCTTAATAGAGATCTAGCTAAAATTAGTCCATGGTGCAAATTATGGGGCATGAAGTTGAATCCTAACAAAACTCAAAGTATGATTGTAAGTAGGTCAAGGACAGTGATTCCTAAACATCCGGATCTCGGCATTGATAATGTTTCTTTAACTCTGTATGACTCTTTAAATTGTTAGGTGTGATTCTTGACAGCAAATTTACTTTTGAGCAACCCATTAGGTCTGTGTCCTCTTCAATTGCACAAAAAAAAAATTGGCTTATTAAGAAAGTCTTTTAAGATTTTCGTTGATCAATCTATTCTGAAATAGTGTTTTAATTCTCTCATTCTACCTTGTTTCGCGTATTGTTCTCCAGCCTGGTCTTCAGCTGCTGATTCTCATCTTAATTTGTTGGACAATAACTTAAGGTCTATTAGATTTCTTAGTACTGATCTAGATAACTATTTCTGGCACCATCGTTCAATTAGTTCATTATGCATGTTGCA
>NC_090731.1:141586980-141589480 GCF_036898095.1 Palaemon carinicauda
CCCAAGTGTACACCCTATGAAATAAATATTAAAATGGTTCTGAAAGATTATATACATACAAATACGGGTTTAACATGCATGCGCACTGTCACAATTCCGCTGGTTTAGTCACTTAGGTATAAATTTACATACACGCGTTTGTATATACAGTACTGTATATACTATATATATATATATATATATATATATATATATATATATACATATATATATATATATATATATATATAAAAAGAGAGAGAGAGCCTTACCTTATTGCCTTATTTTTTGTTTGGGTTCCCCCAGGTCCCTCAGTGAGAGAGAGAGAGAGAGAGAGAGAGAGAGAGAGAGAGAGAGAGAGAGAGAGAGAGAGAGAGAGAGCATGCTAAGTATTCCAGTATTGATATTGAAGTCAAAAGAAAAGTCACGAATACCTGGATAGAATATTTAGACAGTAAAGCAGATGAGGCTGACGAAGGTATGAATTCAGTGATTGGCTATAGTGTAAGAATTGTTCATGGAATTCTTAAAGAAATCTCTACGGGCAAATAAGAAGAAGCATATACCCATCAAAAAGAGAGATGAATCTGCTATAACAACCGAGGATGAAGAAAGGCAACGTTGGATGAAACACTTTAGTGAAGTCATGAATAGGAGATATGAAGGGAATAATTTGATTGATATACCTGAAGCTGAGGAAGATCTTGATGTGCCCATGAATGAATTCAGTGTGTTTGAAGTCGAAGCTATTCTTAAAAAAATCAAGAGATGGAAAGCCCCAGGATACGATGGAATAACTGCTGAGAGTATATTATCCGAAAATGAAATGACTCCCCGAATACCTACAAGATTATTTTGTAAAATGTGGCATGAAGAGGCAAAACCTGATGAATGGTAGCTAGGAGTGTTTTGAACATGGCAAAGAAAGGAGCTCTGACTGATAGCAATAATTACTGAGGGATAACACTTAGGTCAGTTATCATGAAAATATAAAGTATGCTTATTTTATAAAGGCTAGAGAGAAAGACTGATGAAAAGCTGAGAGATGAACAAGCGGGATTTAGAAAGGATAGAAGTTGTACTGACCAAATTTTTACTTTAAGATATGTTGTACAGCAATGTGTATAATATAGGAATCCACTTTTGATGGCATTTGTGGACTATGAAAAAGCCTTTGATAGTGTGCACCGGTCAATTTTGTGGAGAGTGGAGCGTTAGTATGTAGTTCCTCCTAAATATATGAATTTGATTATCTCTGTTCATGAGCATAGTATGTGCAAAGTCAATGTTAATGGAGTCCTATTAAATAAACTTTTAGTGAACAGCGGGGTACTCCAAGGTAATGTGCTTTCACCTATGTTGTTGGAGATGGTGGAGAAGGATTGGACTGGATTGGTAATAGGAAATTGTCTGACCGAGAGTATGCTGATGACGCTGTCCTTATTAGCAAATACCACAGGATTTGCAGTGCTTGCCTACCAGAATGCATGAAATGTCACAGGAGGTTGGGCTTAAGATAAATAAAAGAAAGACAGAAATAGTGAGAACGGAAGATTAAATGTCATTGGAAGGAGAAGGATTAATGAGGTAAAATCATTTAAATATTTAGGAACTATGATCTCTAATACAATGTCTTTAGAATTAGAGCTTAATGAAAGATTGAAAAAAGAAAACCAGACAATGGCCAGGTTAAATAAGATTTGGAGATCAAATCGCCTGAAATTACACATGAAAATCAGGCTATATATCAGTTTAGTGAGATTGTTATTATTTTATGGACATGAATCGTGGTATGACAATGAAACAATATCCAACAGATTTTGCAGATTTGAGAACAAAGCTCTCAGAAGAATATTGGGAGTTAACTGGCAGGACAAGGTTAGAAATGAAACTATAAGAAAGATTACTCGAGTCCCATGTGTTGATGAGATTATGGTGAGGAGCAGATGGAGATGGTTTGGTCATGCTCTTCGCACTCTCCAAGAGAGATTAGTTCAACAAACTTTCAACTGGGCTCCAAAAGACACTAGAAGAGTTGGAAGACCCAGACCTACATGGCTGAGGACTATGAAGTGTGAAGTAGGAGATGATGAATGGAGTAATATTTATTTAAAAGCTCAAGATAGAGACTACTGGAGAAATCTAATAGGCGTAGGAGGAGATGACATAATATATATGTACTTTATATACTGTATTTGTATATACTATATATATATATATATGTATATATATATATATATATATATATATATATATATATATATATATATATATATATATATATATATATTAACTTTTTAAAAGGTTGGTACACAAAGCCAAGAGGCTTTCTGTTTCTCAGCAAATGCGTGTTTATAGGACATGAAGTGAGAGAGAGAGAGAGAGAGAGAGAGAGAGAGAGAGAGAGAGAGAGAGAGAGAGAGAGAGAGAATATCCTGTGTGAAAAAAAAGATAATTTGCTGCGATAAAGTATTTTTTTCAGCAATCTAATTTTCTGAACGCGTCATCAAGAAAATGGGCT
>NC_090731.1:141594480-141609480 GCF_036898095.1 Palaemon carinicauda
GGGATTGAAAAATTAAGTTGGGTAACAATGGCTCAAACTCCTTTGTTCAGTGAATTTCCTTAGGCACATATTACTTGTACTAAAACAGTACGTTATGCCGAAATGCCTTTAGAAGTGGAACGCTGTAGAGGAAACTGTCACCAAAAGGCTTCATCGAATCCTTACCAGCATCAAGTAGAATTATTCACAAAATTTGGGGAGGCACCCAACTGACCGATAAATTAACCAAAGCAATTAGCCTAAGTGTACTTGGTTATTCATCTGCCTTCTCCCTCGGGGGAATTAATTGTGACTGAACATATTCCTTCTGTGCTGGTTATTACGCAAAGTCCGAGGCGAGCTACGAAACATTATTCTTCAATGTAGTTGATTATTAACACGCAGAGAAACAAATAGTGTTTAACCACAACAAAAAAGGAGATAAGAAAATTCGTTGGAATATGAATGGACGCCACGAGAGTGGAAAAATCCCAAGACAAACGTCTATTTTGGGAATTCATTCGTCTCAGAACAATGTATTTTGTCTCTGTTTGGTACCGACGACTTTGCAATTAACACTATTCAGCTTCCGGTTTCAACACCTCATCTTCCTCTTACTATCTCTATATCTTCTCCAATCTCTTCCTGCTTCTCTTTCTCGTTACCAACTCCTTGTAAGTTCTCAAATATTTTTATTTTGGCTCTCTTGTCTGTGACAATAGAAGACGTAGATCAAAAGGATGAGAGATGAAGATTTTCTTTAATTTTTAAGTTTTGATGCAGCGTTCAGCATTTTATTTCATAAATGTCATGAAGAATATATCTAAACATTTACCCTAGTAGATATCAAGAAATGACATTTCTTTCTTGATGAAATACTTCGAAATCCTAGGGCGGGGCGTTTTTTATATATAAAAGCTTTGAGATATGTACATTAAGTCATTGTTTACTATAACCTACGCTCTAAAGGAGATTAAAAGATATAGAATTAACACTAAATGAAGCCATTAATCCGCCAAAGAAAGTGACCATGAGGGAGTTAAGTTTACTGGCTAGGTAAACAGAATTCCATGTTTTTCTAGAGAAAGGAAGATGAACTAACCAACCTTATCGAGAATTATTGGTCTCTCTCAAGTAAAACCCAAAAGATTTTACCCTACAAGCCACGAATGCAACATAAAATAAGTAGTTCTTGAACTGGAAAAAGACGCTAGATGTTAAAATACTAATGACATATCATGAAGCTTATAACATTATACTTTTGTGTAATATGAGAACAGGTCTGCAAAGAGTATGGAAATAAAGGACACATACTTTGGTATTTTATATAATGATTTTATTATTTATATTACTTCTGTGTGGATAATCTCAAGTATTTTCGTTGGAAGGATATATATTTGATAAGAATAGTAAACTTGGAATTTGAAAAAAACGTTTATTCAATTAATTGATCGACCATTATATGAAAACTGAAAGCTTAGACTCCAGCAATTTCCAACCCGGCCAAGAATAATTTCTGAAAATTCCAAGAATAATTTCTGAAAATTCCAAGAATAATTTCTGAAAATTCCAAGAATAATTTCTGAAAATTATTATAAAAATTTTATCCAATAGGATACAAAGAATAATTGATTACACCAGAAATTTAATCTGTCTTGATAAAATATTTGCAGAATATTTAGTTTGTCCTTGAAAAGGCCTCATGTATGCAGAGGATGCTACTCTGACATGTCCTTAACGCCTGAATATACGACAAAGGTGTTTAAAGCTCTTAAAAGTTACTACAAAACGAAGTGCATGAACATAATCATATCGATGATTATAGTTTTATATAAATATTTTACCATTTTCATTCAGATGGGGACCAAATCCTGGAATTACTTTTTAAATAGTTAAATCATTGGCATTTTTTTTTTCAATCTTTATTTTTCATTTTTCGTTTTTAATTTTGCATGAGTTTAGAAGTAACACATTTTCAATCCTTTAAATCCTTTAGCTGACTGCTAAATATTTAGATAGATATGCAGCGCGCGCACTCACACACAGACACAATACACACACTTCCCCTTTCCTAACTACAATCCGAGTCGTAATACATCAGACAATGCCGCTGAGCGTGATCGGAAAGAAATATATATTCATACATACGTATGTGTATATATATATATATATATATATATATATATATATATATATATATATATATATATATATATATAACCAGATACTTTCTCTTTATGGTATAGGGAGCATTCTGTAATGGGGCCCTTTAATTTATTATAAATTTGTTTTTGCAACTAGGGTTTCAACTTGACTAGTAATAATAATGTTAATATTGTCTGCTCCCTCGTATGATATCAAGATGAATAGATTGTTTTTATTGAAATGATAGATTTCTTTATATCTCAGCCATTGTTTACTCAAATGTTTTGTGTTTTCTTATGAGAGCTCTCACCGCCCTAGTTTAGTTTCAAGAGGCTGATGAATCTAAACACTGAACTGCCAAGTAGCCGATCGATGTACTTGACGTCTATTACTCTAAGGAGTCTAAGCAAAACCAAATGTTCCGTAGATGATTCCCCCTAAGGAATGTTATCGTGCTTAAGAGCTGAGAAATGACAGATCCTCACTTACGGTGAATAGTTGGCCTTATTCCAACAGTTTGTATGAAAATGAGTCTCTTTATCTTTCTATCTTTTTCTCGCTGTCATATAAGTATCCCAAACCTATTAAGGGAGAGACTTATTAGGATCGAAAGAATGGCCAATGTAAATCAAGGAAACGAGGCAAAAGTCTGCCTAGTGTCACGGGAGGGGAGCAAAGGCGTTGCCCTTGAATTAAGGTTGAGCGTTGGTGGTCGAATGTGCTGCTTGGGGAGCAGGTCCCAAGCAAGGTGATGTATTTATTTTACCCAACGTTAGTGAGGATAATTTTTTAAAACAATGTATTTGATAAAAAGGAAATGATCTTAATTTCTCTGTAGTTGTCTGAATGCAGTCTTCTTCTTCTTCTTCTTCTTCTTCTTCTTCTTCTTCTTCTTCTTCTTCTTCTTCTTCTTCTTCTTCTTCTTGTTTCTAGTTAGCCTTCTTCATCTTTCTCTTGTTCTCTTAGACCCTTTTCCGTCATGTCACTTAATAATTTATCTTTCCACTTGAACTTTCTCCTTCCCCTCCTTCTGCCTCCACCTCCATGTTCATAACCATTATACATACGTGTTCATTTTCTCTCCTCATGACATGACCAAAGCATTGTTTGCAAGCAGTAACAATTGTCATTATTATCATTCTCTCTCTCCTCTCTCTCTCTCTCTCTCTCTCTCTCTCTCTCTCTCTCTCTCTGGACAAAAGCACATAACATGCGCTTCTAAGAAACCATCTTGAAGGGTGGCAAATGCTAGTATGTATTTTTCCTCTTATTTGTTAGTGTTCTTGAATTGCCTGACTTTAGGTTGCTAACCTATGGCCGATTTCAGCCCCTTAGATAGTGTGGTAGAGAGAGTACTTGCTAAAGGACTCTTTTCCTAAGGTGATCTTCAGAAAAAGAAATATTCTTATTAGTATCTTTCATTTATTTATTTCTTTCTTTCTTATTATGGCTTCCGTTGACATATTTTCTTTTATATTGGCAGTATTAACTTACATTTCACGACGTTATCGACTTCATCTCACATGGCCTATCATTCGAATTTTCATTTAAGCTTGTAGGGCAGTTTTCCTCGTTATAAAACCCGGTTCGAATTCATTGTAATTTTTTGTAATGAGGACAAAATACCAAGAGGACGTCATCGTGCTATGTACCATTTGCATTCCGATCAAGACATACAACACCGAAAGCCAAATTTTTATCGTTGAAAGGCGTAAAATTTCGACTATATGGTTATAAAAACGTCATAGACATCTAAGTCAATTGATTTTAGAGTTGCGGTAGCCAATTGCAAACGTCCTAGCGTGGTAAGCTCTTTGATTGGGGTTCGAGACCCGCTCAAGTTCGATAGTTTCTTGTAGGGTCTGCAATCTCACCATCCCTATGAGCTAAGGATGGTGGTTTTTTGGAGGGAGCTTATATGTCTACCTGCTAGATCATCAACAGCCATTGCATGATCCTAGGTTGGATGGAGAGGGGTCTTGGGCACTGAACACAGGAGCGACATTTAAACTCCAAAAGGTCTTCTTTTTCACCCAAGGTCCTACCAGTATTAACTTAAACTTCAGAAATTTTGAGACCTCAGCCTTTGGCCATAAGCTGGTTACAACTCAAAAAGCTTTGGAATGAATAATGATTAAAATAACACAAAATGGAGCAACATGTATACGAGAAAAAATCAAAGTATAGGGCTATTCCAACAACATGTAAGAAAAAGAATTGGACAAGGGAATTGCATAAATGAGGATGACAGATAACAGGACGTTGATTTAAGAGAGAGAGAGAGAGAGAGAGAGAGAGAGAGAGAGAGAGAGAGAGAGAGAGAGAGAGAGAGAGAGAGAGAGAGAAGACTAGAATCGACGAGCTAAGAATGTTTGCGGGTACAAACTAGCATAGAAAGACCAGAAACGGACGCGAGTGGAAAGAAATGTCTGAGGCCTTTTTCCTGTTGTGGAGTAATTACAGATGGTGATATGTGTATATACAGTATATATATATATATATATATATATATATATATGTGTGTGTGTGTGTGTGTGTACATTGATTTGCATATACAGTATGTATATATACTTACATTCATACATATGTGTGTATGTATATTATGTTACAATAAAACCATTAATTACTGAAACGGGATAATCAAACATTAAAGTACTATACAATATGGTATGCGTTTTTTTATTTACAATGTTAACATCGTTTAATTTGAGCTTTAATTGTTTCTATCGAATTCTATCGAAATGCTCAAACAGATGTAAAGTCATTTCTCTTTCACAAAACCCTATCTCTCTCTCTCTCTCTCTCTCTCTCTCTCTCTCTCTCTCTCTCTCTCTCTCTGGTTTGCATTACCATCGTTGATATTGTAGTTTTAATTTCATATTTTTGTGTTCTATTTCCTTTTCTTAGCTCGTCTTTTTTTCCCTTTATTCGCGCATAAAATGTCGGGCTTGAAACCGTGTCCAATTATAAGGGAATATAACAGGTACTTCAACAAATGAGCTAATTCACAGTCTGTTTCTCATTTGCTGCCGTTAATTTCATAGGACGGGAGGGACCAGTGAACCTCCCCCATGAAGCTTACCCCGTCTACCAGTATAGTGAACACATCCACGCCTTCTTACATAATATAATTCAGAACTATCTCCGGCAATATTATCTTTAGGATATGAGATGGAGTAGAAATGTCTGTTTCAGTAAATATAATTTTCTTAATTTTTCTTTTCGTGAGGGGAAGGGTAGATCATTATCAGTCAGCAATAATCACAATAGATTTGTGTATTATATCAAATGGTAATGTAGGATTTAATTTATATATTTTTATATCAAATGATAATGTAGAATTTAATTTGTGTATATTTATATCAAATGATAATGTAGGATTTAATTTGTATATTTTTATATCAAAAGTTAATGTAGGATTTACTAATATCTGCATGATACTAATTCACATATGTGGAAATACGTACTTCTTTCCTGTTTAAAGTTGCTCTTAATTTAATTTCAAATTGATGAAACATATTGAATGATTTTTCATTGTCCTGAATATTGTATCTCTCTCTCTCTCTCTCTCTCTCTCTCTCTCTCTCTCTCTCTCTCTCTCTTCCCGAAGATAAAATACACAAAATCTTGAATATATTTCTCTTCGATCTGAACTGTTTGACATGAAATAAATATTCTGTCTTTCTTCACGGTTCAGTGATGAGAAGCTTGCAATAGAATAACAAGGTTGTTACATCCTGATGGCACAGAATGGCATCCTCTCTTTGTTCATGTCTATTTTTTTCGTAATTCTTCCTTACGGTGAGAGTCGGAAAGGATAGAAAAGGATGAGAGTTGACGGAAAATTGAGACTAGAGACTTTTTATTTCTCTAATAGCCAAATTTGATATTTGAACTTGTTCCTAAATTAAGGAATCAACCGATATTAGAGATTCCAAATGCTCATGTGATCCTCTCTCTCTCTCTCTCTCTCTCTCTCTCTCTCTCTCTCTCTCTCTCTCTCAAGTATGTCTTGTTCCCCTCTCCTCCCTCTTAACAGTTATAAATAATCTATAACCAACTGTATTGGCCCTTTTTCGCTCCATCCCATGTAATTAACTAGCTACAGAAACTCTGGCCCATGTTTTCACATTTTTATCTTGTAGTTGAATCCGTGGAATTTCAGAAGTTCATGTTTGTTGCAAATTGTTTTGTTGAATAGGTTAACATAGGTCTTGCTTAATACTTTATGTATGTCTGATTTGCTTTAACATAGTTACGGTTATTAGTATAATTTAGATTTTTTTCATTGTTTCTCATATATAGTTTATTTGCTATTTCTTTATTTCATTTCTTTACTGGGCTGCTTTCCTTATAGGAAACCCTTTGTCTTCTAGCATCCTGCTATTCCGGCTAGAGCTATAGCTTGGCTAATAATAAAAACAATAATAATATTAATTTGCTGTAACCATTCGTCTCTACTTACTTTACACAACAGAGGACAGATGCTAAATTACCCTAAAAAGAATTCCTTTATTCTTTCACTCTCATATAGTTACCTTATTTTACTTTCAATATTCCCTTCATGCAGCCTACCTCTTGTTTCGTAACAATTTTTATTCCTTCATTTAACCAATTTGGAGTGATACTGATGTTTTTCATGTTGCTCCCCTTTCGTCCGTTATCTCCTCTCTCAGCCATTCATCTTTAGATTTTATTTCAAAATACCTTTACAAGGAAATTCACTAGCAGTTTTGGTAAAAAAATCACGAATTTCTGAATTTTCTTTCCACCAACCCTTGCTTCAAATAATCATGCCATGTAGAAACATAAATCACTTGATAATGCAATCACAATCCGTTTGCCAGTTCCACAAAATTCCCCTTAGGCCTCTATGTCATTTTCAACCATACAGCCCACACCAGTCCATCATTTGAATACAAAATAGCATCAGAAGTTCAATGCTCATTCGTGTGTAAACAGTCCCTTTATACAAACTACAGGCTTTTTCGTGTAAGTAATCTTAAATAGTTTCACTGGGACTAACATTACAGTTCTTTCTCCATTGAGTTCATTTCTCACAAAGTTACCGACACACATACAGACACACACACACACACACACACACATATATATATATATATATATATATATATATGTATGTATGTATATAATTTATATATATATGTATATGTATATATATATATATATATATATATATACATGCACACATGTATATATATACAGTATGCATGTATAGTTTATATATATATTATATATATGTGTGTATATATACATATATATATATATATATATATATATATATATATATATACAGATAGTAAGCATTTTTTATAGGAATTATTATATTTAGGGAATAATTAATTTACAAAAGTAAATCATATATGATAATGGCCTTACACTGACTGGGATTTGAACCAATGAGTTAGAGTGATAATGTCCTAGTATTTGCTGTGTATATTCAAGTTGAATTCAGGATATGTTGAGTATATTCTTCACCAATATAAGTTTCATTTATACATACATACATACAAACATATTCTGTATATTATTACGTCAGTTATTATAAAATCATCATAAAATTTTCATATCACAGAATATAGTTTGAATAAAATAACCAGAAACACATGGAAAGTTTTGATTAACACACATACACACACATATATGTATTGATATGTAAAACAAGTATAAATGTGTATGTAATATGTTTATGCTGATACTATATCCATAAATGTGTATATGCATGTTAATCATGTGTGCAAGCATGTAGGTATATATGCATGATTATATTTATGTATATATAAATGGATAAAGCTAAAAATCTTCATCGGAAGGCCTGAAAATTACCTGCTATCCCAAATGACCCCAGTTGTCACGGCTAATGATGACCCCCAAACAAAAAACAAAACACACCTTAGAATATAAACCCACGTACTTTATTTGGCAGTGGAACATTCTTCTGCAAAAACCTACATATTTGTTCGTACTCTCACTGTACCATATAAAGCGTAAAAGGGCCATTCTTAGTCCTCTGAAGTATCACGGAAGTAGTCGGGACTTAAACTTATCTATTTCCTTTTCCCTGTAATTCTTTTGCGCACACACAGATACATACATATATATATATATATATATATATATATATATATATATATATATATATGTGTGTGTGTGTGTGTGTGTGTGTGTGTGTGTGTAAGATTCACGTCTGTGATGTTTCTTTCTCTTCTTTATATATTTATAATTTAACATTTATTTAAACTTTATTTACCTTAGAACTTGGGTTTGTTATGGGATATTTATTCATTTATATCCTTCCACTTCTTTGATTCTATATACTTTCTTTGGGTATATTATTTACATGCAAGCATGTGTATTATCTTCCTATATTCGACATCATGGTCATGATCTTTCAGGATATTTAAAGTTAACCAGGATGGAAGGGTAAGACATAATTATGTTCAACTGCATACATTAGCCTCTAACTGATAATTATAAAATTTTACAAGTCACAAGCTCACTCTTATACTTGCTTCCTATCATGTGTTTCTTTGTATCCTTACTGAGGTTTTCTTGGTTTCCGGGTCTCTCTCTCTCTCTCTCTCTCTCTCTCTCTCTCTCTCTCTCTCTCTCTCTCTCTCTCTCTCTCTCTCTCTCTCTCTTAATCATATTATTCAGCATCTTTTTGGTGGGATCTCTCCTAGTCATGTTTTGACCCTTCTCGTTATAAATGCTGGATGACCTGGAAATTTTACTTACATATTAATTTTCATGCATGTATATATATATATATATATATATATATATATATATATATATATATATATGTATGTGTGTGTTTGTGTGTGTGTGCGCGCGTGTGTGTGTGTGTGTTTGTGGGTGTGTCTGTGTGTGGAAGGGAAAATGTAGACAATGTGGATAATCATTTAATATTTTCTGCTTATTCATCATTAGAATAATTCTCTATTTTCTCAGGCGTTGACAGAAATCTTGTTTGAGTGTATGTGGGAGGAGAAAGAGGCGGACGAGTTGGAATAATATATGATCAGAAACTAGATTTGGAATGCTGATTGATTTATTAATTAGTTAACCTGGCATCTTCGAAGCAAAAGTCGGTGAAAATAGATACAAAAAAATTAATTGAGGGAGTTGGTTAACAAGGGGCATTTGAATATAAAAATGGAGGAAGAGGTAAACGAGTGAGAAAGATGGCAAATCCCAGGCACGCCCAGCTGTTTTGGCATTTTCAATTAGATGTTCTGATTGCGTTGGCAGCTGAAGATCCCCTTAGGCGAGGAGTGCGGGAGTTTTGTCTTGTCTCCGCTTATGGGTCGGGGAATCTACCTCAAAAATGTTGCATAGGGACCTGTGGGAGGCTCGGTAACTGAATACATTCGGTAACTGCCTGATACAGTGAGACTGAAAATAAAAGGGGAAAAAATTATGATTGCAAGAGAAAGTGGGGGAGAATGATTTTTCTTTTCACTGCAAATAAGAAAATATATATATTTTTTTTTTTATTTAAATTTCCACATAAGACTTTGCTCGTTGTAAAACTTCATTTCAATGTGCTTTTTATCAGTGTCAATGGGGAATTTCTTTGAATATTCTCGTAATGAATTATTTTGTTCAATATCTTTATGATCTAAGTGTTATATCATAAAATTTTCTTCCAACCTCAGATCCGGGTTTCTTCTCCATTTTCATCTTCACTCTTAAGGTTTTCCTCATAAACAAATTGAAATAAACATTCGTTCATTATCCTCTGAATCCATTGAATGACAGAGCCCAGGTTCAAGTTCTCTTCTCGTTTGTACTGGTTTTAATTCATCTATGATTAAAATCTCTCTTAATTAAGTTTTTGCATCGGTTGACACTTCGTTAATGATATAAACTGGTGACAAGTAGTATCCAACATACTTTAAAGTAACAGATCAATATGAAAATAAATTTCTTAGAAGTAATTAACATGATCTACAAGAACAACGCCAACTTCAAAACAAATCGACATTTTGATACCAGCAGCCATCTTACAGAAGGGAAACTCTTACTACTGACTATTCACCCCGATGCTCTCTCTCTCTCTCTCTCTCTCTCTCTCTCTCTCTCTCTCTCTCTCTCGATTGAATAAAGTATGATAATGCATTTTAAGACTATATGTGAGTAAGAGATAATCAACATATCTACGAATTAAAGCGTATGTTATTGTAGCTGTAGGCTACTAAAGTACTGTTGCCTATTCCATATTAGGCTACATCATTAGTAAGGGGCAGTATTGGATAACAACCTATTTTATATTTTATATTTTGTATATGTATATGTATATATATATATATATATATATATATATATATATATATAAACATATATATATATATATATATATATATATATCATCTGTTCCCACGCCTATTGACGCAAAGGGCCTCGGTTACATTTCGTCAGTCGTCTCTATTTTGAGCTTTTAATTCAATACTTCTCCATTTATCATCTCTTACTTCACGTTTCATAGTCCTCAACCATGTAAGCCTGAGTCTTCTAGCTCTTCTAGTGAATTGTGGAGCCCAGCTAATCTCTCTTGGGGAGTGCTAAGAGCATGCCATACCATCTCCATCTACCCCTCACCATGATCTCATTCACATATGGCACCTGGGTAATCTCTTATAATTTCATTTCTAATCCTGCCCTGCTACTTAACTCCCAATATCCTTATAAGGGCTTTGTTCTTAAATCTACTAAATCTATTGGAGATTGTTTTGTTTCATACCATGACTCGTGTTCATATAGTAACACCGATTTCACTAAACTGATATATAGTCTAATTTTTTTTTGTAATTTCAGGTGATTTTATTTCCAAATTTTACTTAATCTAGCCATTGTCTGATTTGTTATTTTCAATCTGGCACTAAACTCTAATTCTAAAGATCCTGTATTTTAGATCATAGTTCCTAAACATATAAATGATTCCACTTTATTAATCCTATCTCCTTCCAAAGATATTTCATCTTCTCACCATCTCTGTCTTACTTCTATTTATCTTGAGTCCAACGTCGTGTGATATGTCATGCATTCTAGTAAGCAAACATTGCAAATCCTCTGGTGCTCTGCTAATAAGGACAGCATCATCAGCAAACTCTAGTTCTGCTAATTTCCTATTACCAATCCAGTCCAGTCCTTCTCCACCATCTGCGACTGTTCTACGTATTACAAAATCCATGAGGAGGATGAACAACATAAGTGACACATTCCCTTGTAGTCTACGCTGTTCACTGGAAATTCGTTTGGTAAGACTCCACTAACATTAACTTTGCTCTTGCTATGCTCATGAAGAGACTTAATTAAATGCTATGCTCATGAAGAGACTTAATCAAATTCACACATTTAAGAGGAACAACTTCATAATAACGCTGGACTCCCCACAAAATTGGCCAGTGCACACAATTAAAGGTTTTTTTCATTGTCCAAAAAATGCCATTAAATGCCTCAAAATGAAAATTTGGTCTGCACGATTTCTACCTTTTCGAAATATTCAGCCAGTATCATTTCAGCAATTATTCCATCGTATTCTAGGCATTCCATCTCCTGAGTTTTTTTTTATTGATACAGTAGATTCGACTTCAAACACACTAAATTAATTGATGGGCACATCATTTTCAGGTGTATCAGTCAAATTATTCATTTCGTATCTACTATTCATAACCCCACTAAAAAGTTCCATCCAACGTTATCTATGCTTATATATATATATATATATATATATATATATATATATATATATATATATATATATGTGTGTGTGTGTGTGTGTGTAAACACACCTTCATATTCGAAAAATTATTTTATATACAATCCGTTTTGCTGGCCACTGGCCACCGTGTGACTTGTAGGCTTGTAGGCTGCCACCGGGGATCAATATGGCGTCAATCAACGCAGCATATGGTGACATGTATGACTCTACTCTTGTTTTATATAGGTACTATAGCATGATCCTTTGTTATATTTCGTTGCCCAATAAGTATAAAAGATACATGTACAATTGGACCTAGGAGTCCTGGTGCACCTTGCTCCAAAAAAAATTTACACTGTCACACCCTTACTTCGTGGTGAATAAACAAATATTTAGTGCAGGGAGAGTAGGCAGAGTTAATGGTTGGGGCTAAACAGGAACTCGCTGCGCAGTAAGTGTTTGCCTGAATGTACATCCTCAAAGCAAGTTGTACCAGAAATTCATGTGTCCAACTGTACATATAATTAAGCCCTAAGCGTATTCTAGAGAGAATTTGAGTCGTATCAGTATAAATCAGAATTGGTTTATTTAGTAATGCTCGTCATTTTAAGGTATTCAACTTGATTGGCAGGTTTCTATGATAGTTATTTGAACCATTACTCTATCAGTGTACAAATGCATCAAATGTTTGATTACTGTTCAATAAGTTTAGAGGCTTGAAGGGGAAATTAGTGATAAAAAGATAGACAGGTGAAATAAGAGGGTAATTCGAGTCTAGAACTATCACTGTAAATTACGATACTGGCCAGGTTTTGACGACGGAGTTTATAGATTTCCATATAAAAGAGGAGAAATCTACCCCCACCCCCTGCCCGTCTCTCTCTCTCTCTCTCTCTCTCTCTCTCTCTCTCTCTCTCTCTCTCTCTCTCTCTCTCTCTCTCTCTCTCTCTCTCAAAATCAAAGGAAGGGCTTTCAGATCAAAAGGAGTAACATTGAGCAAGACATTAGTGAAATGTTGAATGAAGGCAATTGAATAAGATAAATTGTGTAGGACGTTCAAGTCCTTTGTGAATGAGGGATAAAGGCGAGTGAATAAACGGAGGGTAAAGATCAATAAGGTATACTAATAGCACAGGTTGACATGATATGGATAGTCTGATGACATAGAGAGAGAGAGAGAGAGAGAGAGAGAGAGAGAGAGAGAGAGAGAGAGAGAGAGAGATTTGTACTTCATTTGTATACAGGCCATATATAGTAAAAAAAAATATTGTCTTTTTTTGTCACGATGAAATCCTAAAAATAATATGAGAAAACTTGAGACATCACTAAGAAACAGCAAAAGAGGTGTAATGAAAATTATGATATTTATTGAATTTTAGGTTATTGCTGATCTTAAGTTGGTTATATTCCATCCAAATACATTGAAATAAACCAAACATTCTTAAAGTAACTTATTTTGTAGGCAGTAGGTTGGCCAGGGCACCAGCCACCCATTGAGATACTACTGCTATAGAGTTATGGGGTCCTTTGATTGACCAGACAGTACTACATTGGATCCTTCTCTCTGGTTACGGTTCACTTCTCCTTTGTCTACACATGCACCAAATAGTTTTGCTTATTCTTTACAGATTCTCCTCTGCCCTCACACACCTGACTACACTGAGTTTACCAAACAACTCTTCTTTGTTCAGGGGGTTGACTACTGCACTGTAATCGTTCAGTGGCTACTTTCCTCTCGGCAGGGGTAGAAGAGACTCTCTAGCTGTGGTAATCAGCTCTTCTAGGAGGACACTCCAAAATCAAACCATTATTCTCTAGTTTTGGCTAGTGCCATAGCCTCTGTACTATGGTCTTCCACTATCTTGGGATAGAGTTCTCTTGCTTGAGGGTCGCCTGGGGAACACATATCTTTCCAATTTCTCTTCCACTTGTTTTGTTAAAGTTTTTAGTTTATATAGGTAATATTTATTTAAATGTTGTTACTGTTCTTAAAATATTTATTCTTCCTTGTTTCCTTTCCTGACTGTGCTATTTTCCATATTGGGGCCCCCGGGCTTTTACCATTCTGCTTTTCCAACTAGGGTTGTTGCTTATCAGGTAACAATAATAATAATAATAATAATAATAATAATAATAATAATAATAATAATAATAATAATAATAATGATAGTAATAAAAGTGATAATAATAGTAATGTTCTTACAAATTATTCTCCCTACAATTTACATCATTATATTATTTCCTTTACCACCATTTTCATAGAAATATTGCAAAATGTTTCAGAAATTTATTTGTTCCATTACTCTCTCTCTCTCTCTCTCTCTCTCTCTCTCTCTCTCTCTCTCTCTCTCTCTCTCTCTTACCTACGATACCTGCGACCATAACGCTTTTCCCTTTAGTTTCAAAGGACCATTCTGTTCGCAAAGTCGATTCCTGGTACGGGTGTCAATAAGCTCTACCAGGTGACCTTTATCTCCTGGTCACATTGGCATTCTGTTGTTTCGTCGATAGATATCGGTAGAACTATCGATCACTTGGATGCCTGTTCACTCTTTGCCATTGTATTAATTTTGGCGATTCTGTTTCCCTAGGTTCCAAGTTTCCTGCAAATGAAAGATGGTTTGAGGTGCATTTTTGCCTACTTTTTTTTTTTAGAAATTTATTTGTTCTTATTTCTTAAAAAAAAAATTTAACGTAGAGTGTGTTTCATTTTCAAGTCTGTTAGAATTTTTATAATATTTTTTTATATTTCTATATTATCTTTATTTGGTTCATATTTGTTTACAATTGTGTACTGCTTTTCTTATGTTGATTGATCATTTCATTAAATATCTTTCCTTTATGTCTTCAACAACCTTTTTTTTTTTTTTAACGATCTGCTGTACTAATTATCATTTCATTTGTCCTTCCTTTTCTCTTCCTTCTCATCACTTTTACTTTTATGCTGATCTTGACGTTATTAAAAGAATTTCAGATTAAGCTTTACGAGGAAGCTAAAAGTTGTTTTATAGCATTTTTTTCATTAAGATTAATTCATTTATTTAAATAAAGAACTAATTTCACTTACGGTATATAAGTATATACTCTATCTTCTACAGAATAAGTGCCTCTTCTCTTTCATTGGGAAGCGTATGCATTTGTACAGTTGA
>NC_090731.1:141626980-141629480 GCF_036898095.1 Palaemon carinicauda
ATTTTTTTTTTTTATTTCATCAGTAACGTGTAAAAAAATATATAGAATAAACCCCAAAGGAAAGTGAAGAAAACCAGATCAAATCATTCTTGCCAGATGTTTAGTTTGCTCTTTTAGGTTTACATAGTGACGCCAATCCGACCGACCAGATCACATAGTATTCTCTGGCAGTGTGAAAAAACATCGTTCAAAACACAAAGAAAATCCCACCTGACATACTAAATATTCTTCAGACGTTATTTTTATTTTTTAAATACACAACGTATACCTTAAGCAATCTCAACATGTACGTTAACTAGACAGTTTGTTTAGATGTTAAGCAAGGTAATTAAAACTAGTATCAACAAGTGGCAATCCAATCTAGAGGAAGAAAAAACACATGTTACTCGAACAAAAGAAAAATAAGAGAAACTTAAGAAATAACATTCTCTAATCAAGTTGTCAACAGATGTCATACGACTGTTTAATAATATTATTTTGAGAATATTTTATGATGTATGTATTCATCAAAGCTCAACAATTCGTTTAGAACATATTTGATATTTTTTTCACATATTAACACACACACACACACTCTCTCTCTCTCTCTCCTCTCTCTCTCTCTCTCTCTCTCTCTCTCTCACACGCACATACATACAGAAACATAAATGCACATTAGGCTGGAGATGACAGTGATTCCGTCTTTGGGATAAACCATCCACACACATTGACTATGCCATTAAGAGGTCAATAAAGGGTTAACTTCAAAACGAATCATTATCGGCTTCGCTGTATTAGGATGAAGAAGGATGTGATCAGAATCAAGTATAAAGATGGAAAAATTTAAATTTAAAATGAATATGTATTTTGTTTATTTGAGTGGCATTTGTCTATAAGACATCGATTGTATAAGAGGTATTTATGTGCTATGTTTTGGGGCTTCTAGACTGGTATTAGCTCCCCTTCTTTTATTTAAGATATGCAAAAGCTTTTATTGCCTGTAGGAATGAGAATAGCACTCCTTAAAATAATTTAAATTAGATTATATCTCTTATATGATTAAGAACAAGTTTCTGGTTTTATATATATATATAAATCTTAACCGTAACGCTGAGCTTTCACTGGCCATATTCGGGTAGTGGAGAGAGGGAGTAGTCATACCCTGTTAAGAGGGGTTTGCGTGTGTGTGCATATCTATTTGTTTAGCCTTCATTGTTGGTGGGACGCGTACACTAGTAACCTAATGATGAACCCTTTTAATTCGACAGTTTTTTGTTGGATATTTTATGTACATACACGCCATATAATCAGCGTTATTTTTTTTTTCCCCATACCATCCTCTTCAGGTTTTTTGACATGTCGGTTTGAATTGTGTGTGGTTCTGAATCCATGATGAACTGGACACTTCATTGCAATTTTATGTACGGGCTAATAGAAAAAGCGATTGACTGCCCCTGGCACTGTAGGGGGTACAGGTAGTTGCCACGCTGAGGAGATAGAAGATTGCTATTCTCTTTAAAGGTTTAAAGATCACTCATGAATGGCAGAGGCAAGGGACAGTGACATTGCCCTACCACGCAGGACAATGACCTAGAGACTGATCATATTTATACATATGATCAGCGCCCAAGACCCCTCTCCACCCAATCTAGGACCAGGGAGGGCCGGGAAATGGCTGCTGAGGACTGAGAAGATAGACATATAGGTTCCCCTAAACCCCCCATCCTTAGTTCACCAGGATGGTGAGGTTGCAGCGACCAAAGGAACTAACGAGTTTGAGTGGTATACTCGAACCCTAGTCTGGCGATCACCAGGCAAGGACGTTTCCAACAGAGAATTTATTTCTTTATTTTTTTTCCAAAGTTGGACCATTATTTTTGTTTATCTCGTATTTAGAGTTACTCGCGTTATTACTTCCCCGATTTTACAATTTATGGAAAGAAATCAATCTCAGCTGCCTGCACTGTATTGCAAGGTCACCTCTCGACCTAACCACGTCTCTTAGGTTTTCAAGAATCGTATATTATTCCAGTTTAATTCCTTATCCATTGTAGTGAGAATTTTATAGAATTGCGCATTAAGTAAACCTTTTAAGTATTTGACATTTTATCAATTAAAATCGTACAAATGAATAAAAAAGACTTCGTGGTATATGAAAATTTTTCAGTTCTTTTCCGTGTCTCTGAAAATATGTAGAATTTCCCTTGAAGGAAAAGCGACCCAAGGCTGCGGAAAGATATACTCGACCATAAACCAAGGAGAAAGAAAAGGCTCCAAAATCTTTCTGCTTTTATTTGTCCTCGTTCCTCCCCTGAGATTTTATAAACCATTAGAGGTACTTCAAATGGCTCCATAAATGACCTAATTAAGTACTTTTAGAAGTAGACTTGTCCGGGAAATTACAGTAAAACCCTTCGCTAACTTTGTTAGGTTCTGTAATTGTACATGTTTGTAGAAAGTTCACTTTTAAACTGAATTTATGTTGTCATTAACCATTGTCTATGTCAGGGAATTTTAACAT
>NC_090731.1:141634480-141636980 GCF_036898095.1 Palaemon carinicauda
CCAATACTTAAATTGAAAATGGACCAGGAAAAATAAGTCAGGGTAAAATATAATGCCAATTCCAACGCCAATCATGGGAAGCTTTATTTAAACCAGAGAAAACAAATGGCATATTTGCTTTGAAAAAACTGTCATGATATTGAAAAGCAGGTCAAGGTAAAATATGCACCAACACTTTGTGTCGATTTTTTTTTTATAACAGAAACGTCTAACTATCATATTTCTGATATATACCAATAAGGTGTCGTAAATTTTTTGAACACGATGTTGTGTTGATATTTATCCATATTGACTCATTAGGGGTAATTTGAATGAATTACTACCAATTGTGTCACGTGGTGGGCCGGGGAAATCGGGTAAAACTCGCTGGTAAGAGACTGATGTCTCGCCAGGTAAATCCTCGGACAGCTAGTTAGCGTCAGGTTCCGATTTCCTTGTATGGCCTCTCGTGGCATGGTTGGTTTCGACCTGGCCTTTCATTAGAAGGGGCTAGCGTTCGATCCCAAGTATGAGGTAGAAATTTATTTCTATTTGAACACGATGTTGTGTTGATATTTATCCATATTGACTCATTAGGGGTAATTTGAATGAATTACTACCAATTGTGTCACGTGGTGGGCCGGGGAAATCGGGTAAAACTCGCTGGTAAGAGACTGATGTCTCGCCAGGTAAATCCTCGGACAGCTAGTTAGCGTCAGGTTCCGATTTCCTTGTATGGCCTCTCGTGGCATGGTTGGTTTCGACCTGGCCTTTCATTAGAAGGGGCTAGCATTCGATCCCAAGTATGAGGTAGAAATTTATTTCTATTTGAACACGATGTTGTGTTGATATTTATCCATATTGACTCATTAGGGGTAATTTGAATGAATTACTACCAATTGTGTCACGTGGTGGGCCGGGGAAATCGGGTAAAACTCGCTGGTAAGAGACTGATGTCTCGCCAGGTAAATCCTCGGACAGCTAGTTAGCGTCAGGTTCCGATTTCCTTGTATGGCCTCTCGTGGCATGGATGGTTTCGACCTGGCCTTTCATTAGAAGGGGCTAGCGTTCGATCCCAAGTATGAGGTAGAAATTTATTTCTATTTGAACACGATGTTGTGTTGATATTTATCCATATTGACTCATTAGGGGTAATTTGAATGAATTACTACCAATTGTGTCACGTGGTGGGCCGGGGAAATCGGGTAAAACTCGCTGGTAAGAGACTGATGTCTCGCCAGGTAAATCCTCGGACAGCTAGTTAGCATCAGGTTCCGATTTCATTTTATGGCCTCTCGTGGCATGGTTGGTTTCGACCTGGCCTTTCATTAGAAGGGGCTAGCGTTCGATCCCAAGTATGAGGTAGAAATTTATATATATATATATATATTATATATATATATACTGTATATATATATATATATATATATATATATATATATATATATTCTTTTATCTATTTATTTACTTATTTTCGGTCACGCTCATCGGCATTGCCAGACATATAAGTACTCGTTCGCTCCCTGTTCTTCAGGTAGGGGGAGAGGGCGTAGTCATACCCAGGTGAAAAGGGATGCATGTGCGTGTATGTGCATATTGTCTAGCTAATTATTTAGCAGTCAGTTTTGACGGATTGCGTAAGCTAGTATATAATATTGATAACAATACGATATTTTCGTGATACTACTACTACTACTACTACTACTACTACTACTACTAATAATAATAATAATAAATAAAGAAATTTATACGAGAGAGCAGTGTTAGAAATGATATCAAATTATGCAGTTGCCTGCCCGGGAGTTCATTGCTTGAGTGAATTCAAAGCTATCCCTTTCTCTCCTTGTATATTCAAGATAGAAATTTACTCCCACGGCCAGAATAATACAGACTTCTGTACACTTGATATTCACTTAAAGAAAACTGGTAACCTCAAGATAAAAGTCTCAGAAAGGAATTGTCACTTTTTGCGTGGGCAAGATGATATTGTTTTATTCTGTTCAAAAGTATTATATTTCTAACGTAAGATATTTGTCTTTTTATATTACTCTGTACAGGGTTTTAATAGTTTATACAATTTATTTTAGGTTTAATTATTTTTCTTTTTCAATGCTATTATTATGATGGTGTTTGCCTTTAGTTCTAATAACAACTCTATAGAGGCAATAAACTCTTTTCCACTCTTTAGGATTAGCTGATCACTACTAACAAGGAACAGGGTAATGTTACTTTTCAGTCGCAAGCCTCGAAGCAGCTCACGATAGACTTCAATCGGTGGACACTACCATCGTAAAACTTTACTGTCACCAGAGCAAAGTGGTTTTATCCAGTTCAAGTCCCTTGACGGAAAAGCTAACGTTGTCCCATTCCCTTTATGCAGGTTAAGATAATACCCGTATTCATCAGCGACTACTGAAGAGTAAGAGCGATCACAGGAAGGTAATTGTGGCAATAAAAATACACACACACACAAAGACACAGACACATTGATATCTATCTATCTATCTATTTATTATCTATC
>NC_090731.1:141646980-141649480 GCF_036898095.1 Palaemon carinicauda
TTTTGCTACCAAATGTAGACTTTTCTGCCATGCTATTTTTGGGTAGTCTCAAATGGCTTTGAAGGGGGAATATTTATTGCCGTTTCTGACATCTACCGTGAAGACATGACATAGTAATTTTGTAAGGAGAGAGACAGATAGACATGGAGGGGAAGAGGTAGAGAAAAAAGTTATAATGAAAAAATTATGGGATTTGGTGAATGAAAGAGATCCACACTTATTGGGATTCTGCCTATCTTATAAAGTGGCTTCAGTAATTCTTCAAAGAGACATTGAGTGAAAGAGATACAGAGGGAAAATGACACAAAGAATCGGAAATGAATCTTCGTTATGTTCAAGATTTACATTAAGATTTCACATTGACGACGTTTCCTCCATAATTTATTTCTTGTCTTGTCCACGGAGATCAATGTCCTCAAACCTCTTTTCAATTGATTGACATCATACATTCATAGTCTATTTTAGTTTTGTTTATAAGTACGAAGCTTTTTTTCGAATAGTTAAAAAGATACTTGACGTGATTATTAGTATTAGGTAAAGTATAACTATTTTATTTTAATCATATGATTGTTTAGCATATTCGTAGTTATTTAAAATCATTTCATAGAAACTGAAAACATAAATAGTTATTAGAAAGCTGTTCAATATTGATATAATGAATCATGTCATGCAAATGTTACAATTATCAGTTAATTTAGTGTGCCACCCTTTTGGCTGATGTGTTGACAGTAAGCAAAGCATTGAGAAACTCAATATGCTTTACTCCTGTTTTCTTGAAACTAAATTGGCTGGCATAGTTTCTTTGGGCCATGAAATAGCGAATTTCATTCTTGGATTTAAATGTTTATGAAAGTGTAGATTTAGATATTATTTTCCTTTGTCTATGAAGAATCCGGATTACTTAGTTCTACGAAGTTAACTCTTATTTTCTTTAAGTTAGTTAGCATACTTTCTTCTAGCATATGTTCTACCTTCTACCTTCGCCAGAAGATTATTTTAGGATAGGCATATATTTATTCATTTATGCTTGTTTGTTTGTGATTCGCGTAACTCAAAAGCTAATCGACCGAATCTCATGAAGTTTGGTGGGGTAATTGCCCTTAGTTTAAGGATAATTTGATTAGATTTGGGGAGCGATGGGATCAGAGGTCAATCATCGTACCGAAAAGGTAAAAGAAAAAGTCTTTTTACTGTGTTGTGGTCAATTTTTATCCGATTTGCATGGAACTAGGGTCGAAATGTGCATAATTTTATTGCCTCTTGTGATTTGGGTCAAAGGTCAAGGTCAAAAACGTCTTTTAACTATATCGTGGTAAATTATTATCCAATTTGAATGAAACTAGTGCCAAAATGTGCATAATTCAATTTCATATCTAGTGATTTGCACCATGGTCAAGGTCACGAAAAGGTCAAAAACGTCTTTTTGCTGTATCATGGTCGAATCTCATGAAATTTTGGGGGATGATTGATTATGATTCAAGGGCCTCTGATTGAATTTTGAGAGTGATTGGGTCAAAGGTCAAGATCACGAAAAGGTCAAAAAGAATTTTTTTCTCTATCGTGGTCAATTTTTATCCAATTTTCAAGAAACTATTGCCAAAATGTGCATAATTAAATTGCCTATCTTGTGATTTGGGAGCGTTTGGATAAATGATCAAGGTAAAAAAAAAGTAAAAAAAAATGAAACTTATTTTTGCTATATCGTAGTTATTTTTTTATCCAATTTGTATGAAACCAGTCCAAATATACATAATTCAATAGCCTGTCTCCTATAGATGAAATGTCTGTTTGGAAAACGCCTAAATGTCTGTTATTATTATTATTATTATTATTATTATTATTATTATTATTATTATTATTGTTGTTGTTGTTGATGTTGTTTTTATTATTGTTAATAGCTAAGCTACATTAGTTGAAAAAGCAGGATGCTAAACGCCCATGGGCTCCAACAGGGAAAATAGCCCTGTGGGGATAGGAAACAAGGAAAAATTAAATATTTTAAGAACAGTAACAAAAGATAATTATCCGTCCTTTAGATTGCAGTTTGATTTTGGAAAGTTCCTCAGTGCATATGATTATCTTCTTGATATCCCAGTGTTGTTTGGGGGGGGGGGGGGGGAACGTAGTTTCTGGTCTTGAAATATTCGTGATTAGGTGAATCTAGTGGTTACAGAAATCCCAGCCATTACTCTGGTAGTGTTCGTGGCTCTTCTTCTTCTTCTTCTTCTTCCCTTTTTTTTGAAGAAAATTATTAAGTATGCAGATAATACTACTGTACTTGCTTTGCATCGATCATATTTCCTGGACTAAGGCCTAGAGTTTCCGAATCCCTTTAATCATATATAGGTAGAATTAAGATAGGTGAAAATTGTGAGGGGTTAATTCAAATTATAACAAGACTAGAATAGTTTTGTTACTAGTTTTAAGGCATTGCATTCCCCCATCCTTAGATTTTAATTTTTCATATCTCGTATAAAGATATCTGGGTCTTTCATCGCAA
>NC_090731.1:141651980-141659480 GCF_036898095.1 Palaemon carinicauda
TTCATATATATATGTGTGTGTGTGTATGTATATATATATATATATATATATATATGTACACATATATATATATGTACACATATCGATACATATATGTGTATATATATACACATATACATATATATATATATATATATATATATATATATATATATACACACACACACTCCAAAATCAAACCATTGTTCTCTAGTCTTGGGAAGCGGCATGCCTCTGTGCTATGGTCCTCCACTGTCTTGAGTTAGAGTTTTCTTACTTGAGGGTACACTCAGGTACACTATTCTATCCGTTTCCTTATTTCCTTTCCTCACTGGGCTATTTTCCATGTAGGAGCCCTTCGGCTTATAGCATTCTGTTTTCCATCAAAGGTTGTGGCTTAGCTGGTAATAATATTAATGATAATATTAATATATGTATATATTTGTGTTTTTAAATATATAATGTATATATATATGTGTGTATATATATATATATATATATATATATATATAGTATATATAAAAATATATATATATGTATGTATATATATATATATATATATATATATATATATATATATAGATAATAAAATATATATATATTTCTGCATGCGTGTAGATTTTTCCAATGCCCGTGTGCGTAAAGGTTTCGTATATATATGTTATAACGTGGTTAAAACTTGAAATTGGTTATCTCAAAAAATAAATTGTGGTCTTGACTCATGTTTAAGATAGGGAGACCGTTGCCTATTTCAAGAAATATGTTGCCATACGACGAAAGGGTAAATGTCTTCTTTAATTGGCATAGCTCATTAAATGTGTCTCCTATCTCTTGGTGTAAACTGCCTATTTTTGGGAATACCCAAACTTGCTCATTTCACGAATTAGTAAATTGGAGAAGCGATGTAAAAATGCATCTTCATATCGATTTTATTATATCATGGAGAACTTTATATGAATCACGTATTGGGCAGTAATCAAGCGTTTACCAGAGAATTTATATTACCTATTAAACCTTTAAGGAACAATTGGGAATATCTGCTATTTTTTAATTATATTCACATTTGCAATTCCTTAATCACTATGATCTATTGACCCTTTATTAGTGGAGATAATTTAACGTTGTGAAAGGGATAGTGTATAGCCATGATCAGCAAAGCTATACTAGTCAGGCCACCCTTACTAGGTTGGTTTGCTGTGAGCCATAAGATTAAAGTCACCCAGCATCAGCAATCCACAGTGGGTAGCGGGGGGATGAAAATGGCAAACAACAGATATGACTAATGACATGGTTGATGCCCTTGCCCTGCAGTATGCTAGCAAGAGCTACATTTGTTGTAATTGTTGATACATTGAAGTTACTTTGATACTTATTAAAAAGAAATGAAACATACTGCTAAAACAATTAAATCACTGAAAGTTGTAAGTAATATTTTCATTTTTCATATAAGACTTGTAGAAAACTCCCAAAATATATCAGTAATATAAAATATTCAGATGACTGTGGTTGTTTCACAGCACACCATTTTTCAAACGCTTGCCGCATAAATCTTGAGTGAAGTATTTGTATAATTAGAAATGGCAATAACTAAATTGTCGCTTCATGTTTTGTGTATATTTGATATAATCTCTCTTGGATAGTATGGGAAATATATACATGTAAATTTCAACAGTTTTGTTGTCCAGTGTGAATTTAGTCATGATAAGTAACATAACGAAGTCAGCATATTTGTAAATGTATTTCACTTCGAATTTTCTCATGACCAGAGAAGGCATTTCGTCTAAAATTTATGTCTACTGTTCCATATTCGTTGATTAGTGAGATGCGTTCTTTATTATTTTAATATTGAATCTCTCTCTCTCTCTCTCTCTCTCTCTCTCTCTCTCTCTCTCTCTCTCTCTCTCTCTCTCTCTCTCTCTCTCTCTTTTTTTGATAGATAAATTTGGCTGCTTATCTCCTAATTTTGTGTTATTAGCTACAAATTTCTGTTGAGTGTATTTTTTTTAAAAATGGTTAGAGCACCAATTATAATGAAAACGTAAAACTCCATGGAGTTCTAAGCAATTTCTTCTGCCATTTATTAGCTGAATTATTTCTGGACGAGGAGCTTTTCCAAGAAGTTGGATGTTTTTAGAACTTCTATAGGGTGATATATCCGAGTTAATGAGATATACCTGCTCGTGACAGCCGTACTGATATGTCCGAATGGATATGTATATGAGGCGTTCGTATGGGTGACTTGTTTTTAAGCGGGTGTCACCGTTTGAAACAAAATCAGTTTTCCTGACTTACTTAATGGGAATTGTATGTTTATCATGTTAATATTTGCCTCTGCGTTCTGTGATATCCTTCCGTAAGAATATCATATACATAGTGCTTGTTTACAATATATCTAATCAGTTGTATCTCCGCTGCCTTAAAAGATGAAAAATAAAGGAGTAAACATGCTTGTTTAATGGAAATTGAAATAAGTTACTAATGTTTTTCTCTCTACTAATGCATTTCTTTTCTAACAACGTTAGAAGAAGATAACTCTTACCTGTTTTTTTGGTCAGCACTATATATGACAGATAGACAGACAGGAAAAGCAAGGATTAAATTTTGTTTGTTCGATTAACAGCTAATTGCAAAATTTTCAATGCATCTGTGGTAATGAAGATTTTTTATGACCAGTAACAAATCTTGACAATAAATTAGAAAATAAAAGAGAGAAGGAAACAGATGCCCAAACGAAGTTCAAATCAATTGAGCTACGTTGTTTAATTTCTATGTTATGATAGCATAAAATGTGAAACATTTTTTCCTTTCCTTCCATTGATGAACTTCAAAAGAATTGTATTGTTTTGATAATCCTGAATGTCATCTAAAAACCTCCAGCATGAAATCGTCTGTAAAATTTACCATGCCATCCATATCAACATTGTGTCATCTTGAAAAGTGAACTATTGCAGCAACGCAACCTGTGACTGGTCAAAGGAAATTAGCCCACTTTAATAAAAGTTGGTGCATTAGTCATCGGTATCGGATTTATCTCCACCATAAAAAGTGAATGATTTGTGACCATTTGCAATAACAACAGCTGTGGTTTCATTCACTATATTTCTATAATTTGGTATTCTGTTATTTTGACGTGGGATTTACTCTTTCCTTTCTAGATGTCATATATATATACCTAAGATTTATGATTGAATTAATAAGGGAAGCAAGGGTTTTCTCTTCGACATCTGATATATACAAACTCGGGAATGGAACACCCACAGCTACATATTCAACCTGGTAGAATAGGTCACCATTACGTGACCTAAAGGGTACTTTTTTATGTATGAGGCGCTGACTGCGATCCCCAGGAATAAGCAGTTGGGTATTATCAGAATGGTAGACTCTATTATAAAATATATAGATAGTATCAATTACCAGAACATCAATGAGTAAACTTTTTGTGTCAAATGAAGATTTGGTAGAAGTGGATAGTGGGGTTCTTAATATAAGACTAGATTCTTATTACAAATAAGCTTCTTTTTATGTAAGGTTTGATGGTTATCGCTGGTATTTATACAATGTCATAAGTAGGCAAGGGCACTTACGTGATATTACAGAAGGCCAAGGTGCTGCCACTTATATGTGTTTCAATGGTATTTCAATAGTAATCAGGTTTATAATCACTGAGGACCATAGATACTCTAATTGTATAACTTTGATGATTAACTTCTTTGATAAGAGTATTTAAGGCCTTCTTTGGGTCTTTGATGGGCCCCTTCATCAAGCACTTAAACTTACAGGGGTCACTAAAGGTCTGTTTCATGTCAGTGTCATAGTGCTCTAGCTTCATGGCCGTATAGACAATCTCTACATCACCATTTCTCTCATGTGGCAAGCAGTCTTTTTCAGAGAGGGGACGGAAAGACTCTTCCTTCTGTTGCTGACACATTGATGTCCTTTTTCTGTAACGATTTCCACTCAGATGTAGTTAGACAGGTTAATCTTGCCTAAAGATTCACGGAAGGAAAGTTATTAATAAAGGTTTTTATTTTATTTTGATGTCTCACTTTCTATTAAGGTTAGCTAGCTAAGTAGTAAATGCCAAGGTTTAGAGTTTTTTGTAATTCAGCCAGTTACAGATCTGCCAGATTAATGTCACTGTGAGAAGGCCTTTCATTGTTAATACGTCCCTTATTCAATCAAATGAATATCTGGAAGATAATAATGGCCATTATTTGATTTTGTAGGTAAGACCTCAGTAAAACCGTGTTTATTTTGTGTAGTGAAGATTCATCTAGGTCATTAGACATGTCTGAAGCAAAGGCTTCACATGAGTGTGTGTGTGTGTGTGTGTGTGTGTGTGTGTGTGTGTTTTTTTTTTTTTTTTCTCTCCAGGAAAAATTTTCGCTCGGTAGGATCTCAAGACGGATCTTCTCGGAGTGACCTTATAGATTCTATGAGAGGGGGGGGGGGGGGGGTTGGCCTAGTACGGTAATGTACGTATTGATTATAGAGCATGAAAATAGATAATTTTTGAAATTGAATAGATAGGAGGTACTCATAAAAATTAATATTTGCTGATCATTCTAAAGAGGATTCTACATCGTCCTATATTGATAGCCATGATGTAAATTACTGTAATTTCTTTGCAAAATGAAGTTAATCAGTTACGCCTTTACCAACGAAGAAAATGAAGAGAGAGAGAGAGAGAGAGAGAGAGAGAGAGAGAGAGAGAGAGAGAGAGAGAGAGAGAGAGAGAGAGAGAGAGAGAGAGAGAGAGAATGAAATTTTCACTCAGTCATTGTACTACATTCTAACTAATTAGTAGAAACATTTCAAATCATCATCAGTATATGAAAATACGTAACAAATTAAAGAAAAACAGCAAGGAGATCAACACCACACCCTCTAGCTCAGACGAACCACGACTGCTACGTTGAAAAAAAAATCCCTCCTGTGTGAAAGGCTCCATAGATTTCTCAAGTATTCTAAACATTATGGCACAGAGCGGCTTAGCAGTGAACGCCGTTATTAAATCACTGCCGCGTGGGAATTCTGTCGAGCGGGCAGCTTGTGAAGGGTCTCACTTTTTCTTCATTGATTTCTAAACCTCACGGCATCAAACCATTTGTGTGAAGCGACCCTTGGAGGTTGCTATTTTCTTTCAGCGTGGTATACATCTGCTAGGCTAATGTAACTGGGAGAAGCCCTTTGATTTTTTTATGATATCCTTATTCAGTCACATTAACTTTTTAGGGGGACGGTGGATTTACTTTGGTGTTGTTAGCAAGACTCCTGTGGAAACGTGTTTGCGTCCAATAGGGAATTTTCACCGTGGCCTCTTTTTTTCCGAAAACAAACAGTACAGCTTCCTTCTCGGTAATGGTAAATTATAGGCCCTCTTGAACTTCTTTGTTTACTGTTGCTAACTTCATCCATGGAGTGTTTGCATGGCCAATATTGTTGTGTGCTGTAAGGCGCTATTTTTTTCTCATAGATAATTTCCTTTCGAATCATTGTCTTTATTTACAGATATTATATTGTTGATAGTCAGCTTTGTAATATAGCCTACTTCTTGTAACCTTCTATGAAGAATATAGATATTGTAAGTATTGTTTCTTTGTCTGCTGGCAGTTTCTTCACAGTTGGATTTACAATAAGAATTAAACATAGTTATTTACATATTGCATACATGAAAGCAACATAGATAATGACATTACATTATTATTTCTTATTGGTGTTTCCTCTCATACAAGAGTCGACCGTCAGTCAGGTTAGATGATCAGTTTGCATGCTACTAACCCTTTGTTAGTAAAAACACCTCAGGGCACCAGTTTCCTGTTACCGAGCAAACAAATAAGAAATGGAGACTTGCCAGGGTGAGAGATAAAGAAGACTGCTATATTTTCTTTAGTACAGTTACAGTAGTCTGTTTGTTCGAGGTATTAAGCATAAAATGCTCATTTGTTAATATTACAGGTAATATTTTTCCCCCTTTATTTATTCCGTAATATACTAATTCTAGTCCCTTATTTGCACAAAGTAAGAGATTGATGCCACTTTCGATAGATTTGTGAGTACATTTCCTAGGTAAGTAATATACAGTATATGACAAAAGCCTGTCAATAGTTGAGCATTTTATTCTCAAAATCTATTAGCTTCACCGAGGTTATATTTTCGAGTCGGTTTCTTTATTTATCTATTTGTCCCTGTGTTTGTGGACAGACTACTCAACGGATTTTGACAAAATTTCCATCACAGATATATCTTAGGTCATGGTCGACCTCATTGAATTTTGGAGAGGATGCGGATTCGGATCCGGATTCTAGATCCGGATTTCCGTTTTCACAATTTTAAAGATTACGTCAAAACAAATTAACGAATTTTGACGAAATTTTCACTACAGATAAATCTTAGGCCTTGGATGACTCCATTAACTTTTCGAGATGATCCGGTACCGGATCTGGATTCTAGATCCAGATTTGCATTTTTTACAACATTAAAGATTACGTCGAAATCAGTTGATACGTTTGATTTTCGTTAAATTTTAACAATGGATAGATATTATGCATCGGAAGAAACCATGATATTTTGGAGGTAACACGGATCAGTATTCCGATTCTGGATCAACATTGCATTCTTTACCATCTACTGTAGAGTCAGCATATGAACAGTGGGAGGCTATGTCCGTAGACTTTAGTTAAATGTTGGAATAATCATTGGCGAAGGTCTGAAATCTCTGATTGCTCTTTTTTCTATATATATTACCATATATCTGAGAAAGTATAAAGAAATAGAAGGGCAACTTTAGGTAGAATTTGATTAGAATTGTGTAAATAGAATTAAAAAAAAAATAATTTTTCATTTATATACAGCAATTCTCTATTTCTTCTGTTTGAAGTATATCAATATTCGCATAAAATAGTATCGCTACTGTTATTCACATTTCTTGTATAAAATGTCAAGTAAATGATATCCGAATTAAACTTTGAAATTGTTGCATAGATCCTAGGAAATTATTTTGTTTTAACAGGTATTATTAAAGATTTAAATTTTATCATAATATGATGTAGATTACGTTATATTTTTTATGATGGAGCTTGATATTAATCTTTTTTCAATGATATTCTAGGATGAATGCTTAAAAAACTCACAGTATCTTTCTCGTTGATATATTAATTTTTTTGGAACTAGGTGTTTATTTATGGATATGTTGAAATGTTGCTCTGAAGTAACAGAGGCAATACTAAGGTTATTACATATCAAATTGCTACGCAATGTCCTGGAGATCGAACGCATACACATAAGAATGGTTCCAAATAACATTTTTTACACAAGCTAGAATCCTGGAGGACCAGGCAATGGCTGCAGGTGAATATTTATTATTAAGGTATAGTTAGCGGGAAATTAACTCTTCTTTGCGTAAACATTTGCATTTTGGTTTGAAAACACATTTGAAAATATATACCATAAGAATTTAAGATTTTTAGTTCATTTTATTTTTCAACTTAGTAATGAAGAATGATTTGAATCGGTGGCTAT
>NC_090731.1:141664480-141679480 GCF_036898095.1 Palaemon carinicauda
GAGTTTTATCATCTCTTACCAATACGACTGAAGTTAAACATAAACTGAGTGATCGTGGCCATATCAACGTAGACATTAGATCATTTAAGTATTTGCAGAGATGTCTGTGAGATCAGCGAATACATTAACAATGTAATCTATGCTTAGGTCACAGAGAGAGAGAGAGAGAGAGAGAGAGAGAGAGAGGAGAGAGAGAGAGAGAGAGAGAGAGAGAGAGAGAGAGAGAGAGAGAATCCCACGTCACACGCCAGTACGAGCGGTATTTGTGTTTTTGTAACTTCTTCAACTACTAGAACTGAGAGAGAGAGAGAGAGAGAGAGAGAGAGAGAGAGAGAGAGAGAGAGAGAGAGAGAGAGAGAGAGCTTCTCCTCAAAGCATGCCAAGAGACAAAATAAAATAATGTTTTGAAATATGAGAATTGTAATAGAGGCAAATAAATTTTCTCATGACCGATGATAGAGATAAAGCGCGTGAAGACTGGGTTTCCTGGCATTGCCTCTCATTTAATGTAATCAATTCATTGCATAAATTTAATCTATTTAATCGACGCAATTAGAGATAACGGAGGCATCCCTTTGATGTGTATTGCAATGAGAGAATCCTCATCTTTGAATCAAAGCTGAATGCTGTGATATCATTCCGGGATAATAGAATCACTTAATAAACAGCATTGTTTACGTTTCCATATCTTTTTATCCAATTTGTTGCCCTGAATCTTATTCTTATTGTGATCCACGCAGTATCGTATGGTGTGTATGTAGGTTTCAATAAAAAAAAATGGAAACTAGGCCGGGAGGAAGTCCTTGGTTTTGAAAACAGTCTTGTATATGATCAATAGTGGCCGGTACGTGATAGCTACTCACATAACAAAAGTGATGCTGTAAAATTTCCATATAACCAATCCAGTGATAAATGGTAACTTGAGTCATGCAAAGAATCACTGGATTTTGAAAAGACAGTTTAATATATGTATTTCAAAATAAACATGGAAAAATATGTATTTGTATGAGGGAAATTTATTATGTTAAGTCAATTGCTAGAACAGTTGTCATAAGATATTGAATAGTACAACATAGTTGCAATTTCAATGGTTGAGCTGACTTGAAAGATTAAAAAACTTACGAAAACCTACTTTTTCCTAATCCAAAAGTCTGGGTCTATAATGGCATAAGAGCAATAAGGTTATCTTTCACGCATGACTGAGTTTCCCATGGAAATTTTAGGATCGTCTTTGCAATACTTGTTATGATGTATAGTACCCCTCTACAATAATCAGAAGACGCAAATACATCACATTCAAGAAGCTATCTGGGTAGTACATCCCTGACTTCTCTGGTTATCATAATTGACATTTCAGGTATTCTCAATGACAGTTCAAGAATTCTAACTGACAATTTTAGAATTGTAACTAACCAGTCAAGAATTGTCACTGACATTCCCAAGATTCTACTGACATTTCAAGAATTTTAACCAACATGTCAAGAAATCTAACTGCTATTTCTAGAATTCTAATTGACATTTCCTGAATTTCAACTATCATTTCAAGAATTTTACCTAATATTCAATAACTCTAATAGATAATTCAAGAATTCTAATTGACATTCCTTATGTTCAAACTGGCTTAATTTCCATGAGGAGATTTCATTTTTAAAAACATATCTTATAAACAACTGTCATCCTTCACATTTTTTTGGTAGATTACTAATAGATTTCTAAATATTTTTAAGCCAAAGATTGAATGCCCTGAGGTTTCTTAAAAACTGAATTATGTATCATTACCGTATGTAACAAAAATATTTTTCAGACGCGTGCTCACAACAGCCCTGAGCAATTTGTATCCAGAAGTTGATTTCAAGTTAACATTAAGAACACATTCAATATTGGTAAACTTTTCTGGTTCAATGATACCCTCCCAGAGTTGAAGCGGTCCTTCGTGTTTTTTTTTTCTTTATTTTCTTTTTTTTTCTTTCCCTTTTTTTTTATATATCATCATCATCATCATCATCATCCCCTCTTCCTCCTCCTAAGCTTATTGACGCATAGGGCCTCGGTTAGATTTCGCAAGACGTCTCTTTCTTGAGCTTTTAAATCACTACTTCTCCATTCATCATCTATTAAAATCAAATGAATTTTCATCCATAAGAACTCACTCAAATTTGTATAAGTAAAACTCATATCCAGTCCAACCATTCCGAAATTGTCTCCCAAACATCCGACTGCCCTTCGCCCCTCTCATTTAGAATCCCTCTACATCAAGAAACTGTCACTTTCTTTAAACAATCAAACCATCTCCACACCATTACATATTGCTCAACAGTCCCTAACTGTTTATCACCAACATTTTTTCGAGAATTATTTCAAATATTTTTAGGTTTCAACCACATCTTTTTAAAGAAAGTCCGACCACTCATATATATATATATATATATATATATATATATATATATATATATATATATATATATATATATATATATATACATATATATATATATATATATATATATATATACACATATGTATATATATATATATATACATATATATATATATATATATATATATATATATATACATACATACATACATACATACATATATACACGTCATTCCTACTGTAATAACAAATGTTTTTGCTAGTATTAAGATTGTAAAAGACCTCAGTCACAGGATTTTATTATATCTGAATTTTTTTACCATCCTATTTTGTTAAGCATTTTATATATATTTTTCACTATACGTAATTAATTTCTAATCTAAACATGCTATGTTTGTATGCAGCCCTGATGATGGAAATGGATTCCTGAAACTTTGGTTTATTTTCAAATTACGATGAGAGTATATTCGGAGTCGTCTTGCAGTTTTCTTTATCATGAAGCTTAAGCTTCCCTGAGACGATAATGTTAAAAGTATATATATATATATATATATATATATATATATATATATATATATATATATATATATATATATATATATATGTATATATATATATACGGTCACGCTCTGCATTGCCTGACGTATAACCACTCGGTCTCTCCCCGTCCCTCGGGTAAGGGGGAGAGGACTAGTCATACTCAGGAAAGGGGGTTGGTGTTGCATTACGCATTTGTATGCATATCTTTCTAAATATTTAGCCGTCAATTTTGACGGGGTGCGTACACTATGTATGTGTGTGTGTATATATATATATATATATATATATATATATATATATATATATATATATATATATATATATTGTATATACATATATATATATGTATATATTGTATATATATACAGTATATATATATACTTATATACATATCTGTGTATGTGTCTGCGTTAGGATAAAGATAGATCCCCTAGTGTTTACTAGGAAGTTTAATATGAATCTCAACACATTATGTAAGGGTATTAAAATTCCCTTTGATAACTAACCTGTTGTTGGGCACCAGTTGAAAACATCCTTAGAAAATGGCTCGACGTCCCTCTAGTTCACCAAAACACACTTTCACCCTTCATAGTACATTTTTAGAAAAAATTTCTTAAAAAGGGACATTAATGGTGTTTATGCTATAGCCTGTGTGTGTATGTATTTTTCTTAAAAATGGACATTAATGGTGTTTAGGCTGTAGCCTGCGTGTGTGTGTGTGTGTATGTATGTATGTATGTATGTCGGTCAAGTTTATGCGAGTCACTTGGAGTAACTGTTGTGATGGAACGTCTAACCTTCAAAAACTCCTCTACCCATGTTTTGATCATGAGATATCTTTTGATAAGTGAACTCACCAATAGGGCCTTGTTATGATCATAAACTCGTCTGCATTTCCTTCCGAAGGGTTCCATTATCATTATTATAATTATGAATAGTTTTGATGGAAAACAGATTCATTGTATGATGTACATACATTGTTTATGCTACGTGAAATCAGTATCGTTGGGATAGTAAAATTATTTGTTTCTACCGAAATTTTATGTATGCTTTCCATACGAATAAAAAGGCATTTTAATCTGTGTCCCATATCTTGAAAGTCCTTCCCCAACACATACACACACACAGTGATAATGCGCTTATCTAGTTGATGCCCTTAGCAACATGATCCTAAGAGAAAATGAAATGTTGCATAATCTTTATAGGAGCAGTAATGAGCTTGTTGAAACATTGAAGCTAGGTGGTAATATCAAATTATGGTAGTTTAAATGGATAGCGTTACCGTTGGCCGTGTAAGAATTACCGATTTCTGCCGATTAAAAGGGAAAAGAGGTATTTATGGGAAGGGAGTTAGGATTAAGTTTTGTACAAAATAATGTGCATAGAAAATATTATTGTTCAGTGGATTCAGAATGGTAATATTTTGTCCGTAGTATACTTATGATCTTCGTAAAGGATTTTACGTTTGCTTTTGCCGAGTGGAAAATAAGTGACTCTCTCTCTCTCTCTCTCTCTCTCTCTCTCTCTCTCTCTCTCTCCTCTCTCTCTCTCTCTCTCTCTCTCTCTCTCTCTCTCTCTCTCTCTCTGTTCATTATTCGGTTAATTAGGAAATTGATTATACTGGATATTCTGATACGTTAGGAAGTAATCACATGAAATTGTAAATGAATTTTACAATAACTCTATTTATGAGTCGTGCCTGTTGTAATTTTATTCATCTCTACCTACCACAATTGCATTCACCTGCAGTAATCTTTTTCATCTGGAATTCTACTTGAATGACCACGAAAGATTTAGTCTTCCACGACCTCTGTTCTGCTGTGATGCTATTATTCCTCATATGGAATTGATGTTGACCTTAGATTTTGTTATTTTGCCCCCTAAACCAATTGACGTTTAGAAATTGGTAAAAGTGACCACTTCGTATATACAGTACGGAAAAAAAAGGTCAGTGAGTTTTTCAATTTCCAGGCAATTCCTCATGTTAGCTGAGCTCGAGGGAAAGATTCTAGGATAGATAAGATAAGCCTTTTACAGCTGGGACAAGGAAGGCAGACTATATAAAGGAAATATTTATTTTAATGTTACTGTTCTTAAATTGTTTTATTTTTCTGTGTTTCCTTTCCTCACTGGGCTATATTCCCTGTTGGGACCCCTGGGCTTATGGCATCCTGCTTTTCCAATTATTGTTGTAGCCTAGCAAGTAATAATAATAATAATAATAATAATAATAATAATAATAATAATAATAATGTGCATTTTTACGAACAGTGCCAACTGCTTCACCACGCATATACTGATAATTTTTAATAACTGTACCGATTGTAGGGTACTTCAGGAGGAAGCGTATGAGAATAATAATTCGTGCATTCGGATATTCATTTTAAACTATTTCAATTAATAAAGAATCCTCTTTCTTTGCATTTCCCCCACGTCTCTGTGGATGGGGGAGGATGTTTCTGGCAGCTTTCCTTCACTTTGCTCAGTTGAACCGTAGAGGGTCAAACATCATCCTCCGACAATTTTTGTCTCGCAGATCTTATTTAACTAAATACAAACACCTTCCCTTGGGTCTTCTTCTCGCTCTCACCCCCAGGAACTTCCATCACTCTCCTCTCTACATATTATTACTAGCTAAGCTACAACCCTAGTTGGATAAGCAGGATGCTATAAACCCAAGGGCTCCAACGAAAAAAATAGCCAAGTGAGCAAAGGCAATAAGGAAATAGATAAATTACAAGAGAACTAATGAATAATTAGAATAATATATTTTAAGAACAGTAACAACTATGAATTAGATCTTTTATATATAAACTATAAAAACCTAAAAAATCAATAGGAAGAGGAATAATATTTTGTGGACTTGAGGCAGATCCCTGATTTAAACCAGCTCCTACGGGTGACCATCAGCTAGCCCAGCACTGTTTTTAACCTGCGTTTTTACTCCTTGGACTAAGCTCACATAATTCACCTTAAAATCTCTTGGCATTAGACTCGTATCATATGCCTTTTCCAGATCTAAAAATACTACCTGCTGTCTTTTCTAGTTTTTCCCATCATCTCTTAGAGGGAAAACACTGAATCTATCGTTCCTCTTCCTGTCATAAAAGCAAACTCTTATTACCTACAGATGTTTCCTCCCTAATTCTTCGATGCATTATTCTTTCCCTGATTTTAAGTTGGTCGTTTTCTTTTCAATGTTTATTCCTACTTCAGTGACTTTCGAGATTTATTGTCTCGTGATTGCTTCAGTCAAACACTCAAAGTCTTTCAAAGCTATCGGTAAGCAATGTTTACGTAAACAAGCAATTTCCGTAATACGCTTTGTGCCTCGACCTAATCTTTTGATGTCGTCATTTTAAGACGTAACAAAGTCTCTTGGTATTTTCTCTGAAATCTAGTCCATTTTGGATTTTTCAAACAAAAATTTATTTTCTTATTCTTATTTTGGGTATTTTTTGTTTTAATTTGTTCGTGATTAAATGGTGTTTTCTTTAGAGATGGTACCTGTGAATAACTTAATATTATATACTGTATAATCAAAAATTATTTGCATCCTTATTACCCAATGGGGAATATGAAGATCTTCGATGCGTCTTTTATCCTTATTTCAATAAGGCATGTCAATTGCGAACTCTCATTTTTATTGAAGTATTTTTTCTTAATTTCCGTAATTTTTCAAAAGTTCATCGCGTAAAAACACGTGAAACACTAGCAGAAACATTGTTTAAATTTCCCCAAACGCCATGTTATTACACGAATTTTTCTTCCCTTGCCCATAAAGATCAGCTGAAAATGGAAAAGCCATCTGGTAACATGATAGTTCCAGAGAGCCTGGAAATGGTGCAGATGTAATATAACTTTCAGGGAGAATAAATAGTCACCGTGTAGTGTCTGTCCCAATAACTATGGAGAATGTAGGAATGGTGAATATGTACAATATCTCCAGGAGAGACCAGGCATTTATCTGGTAAAACGGGATTTGGGGATCTTAAGATGGCAGATATGCATGATAACGTATGGAAACAGATAATTATCTGATAAAAAGGGCTATAAGAAAAAAAAAAAGATTCAGGGATGTACGATAATTTTAGGAGAGAATAGATCTGACTGTGATAACAAAATAGTTATGGAGAACATAAGAGGCGTTGGAATTTATCTATCTAGCCAAGAGCAATCGGATCGAAATTTTTGTTGATATTCATGAGTTCAAATCTAGAACAATAACTAGGATAGTTAAATGGTTATTTTATCCCAATGTAGAAGGAAAGGCAACCTATTAGCCTCATAAACTCCGGCCCTTAAAGAAAAGAGGACAAAAGAGAATGACAAATTTCGAATAACGAAAGGAAACCAGACTCTTTAAGGGTGAAGATCGTATGGTTTGGGGAAAGAGGAAGCATGAAGAGTATTTCAAAGCCTTCATCAGATATTGCTTTATTCATCTTTATGTAATGATTAATGTGCATATATTGAAAGCTGTATTGCATCCGTAAGTGAACTCGACAATGATAAATCTGTAGGCATAGAAGAAATAAATTTGGTGGGAACATAAATTATGAAAAGTTAAGATTTCTACATCTCACAATTAAAGAAATATACATTCTTCAGTTCAATTATGACTGGTAATAATCTTTTGGGTATGCATACCCTGTCTAGAGAAATTGTTCAATATACAGTATGAATTGATATAGCCTACAAGAGTTGATAGATTAATAGATAGATGACTGGATACTTTTAATGTCTATATAATGGTCCCTTTGGAAAATCTATAGGACTTTCTCACTTCCAGATTCAAAATTAGCAAGAGATGAATGATAGCATTATGGATATCAATTTTTTTTATGTTTTCATTACAGAAAGCTTCGGAACTGTACTAAGAATACTACATATTACATAACAATGCATAATTTAAAGGTACAAGAGAGCTGCTTGTTAAAATGCTTAAATTACCATGAAAATGCCTTGACGTATAGTGAAATATGTGAAATAATATAGACATATTTAGGTAGAAATTTAGAGGCCTACATATAACAAAACATGTTTATTTTCAGAAATAAATGGCTCATATGTATATGAGTTCAATGAGAATATATATATATATATATATATATATATATATATATATATATATATATATATATATATATATATATATATATACATATATATATATATATATATATATATATATATATATATATATATATATATATATATATCAGTAACAAAAAAGGAAGAATAGAATTAAAACATTGATAAAAGTCTGTGATTAAATTCAGTAAATAAATATTTTAAAAGTCTTTTACAACATTTTTAATAATTCAAAGATATCCTCATATTCTTTTACAACTATAGTCTCAATCATCCTCAAGTACCTATCTGAATTGAGTTGTTTTGCAGTTGCTGACGTTTCACCATAGAATTATCAATGTGATTTTTTTTTTCATGTTGATCCAGTTTGTGTGCATGTGAAATCTTTCACCTATAGTATAATGGATATATTCAGTATATTTGGAGGAATGTTATCATTCCCTGTTGTATGAATGAGTCCTTCAATAGGAAGTTTCTTGTAATATTTTGATGTGTTTGTGTGCCGAATCTTTCTAAAGATTTTTATAAATATTTGGCTTTTACTTTATTTTCTTAGTGACCCTTTTTTTTATTCTCTATTTTAACCCTTTCAGTGCCAGTGGTGAATTCAACAAAACTTTTGATGTAGTAAAATCTTTCAATACCATACAAACCCTAAATCGTTGATATTTATTGGAAAGTTCTCATCAAGATCTATGTAATAAATACCAATTTGATATGTTTTGGGTGATTTTAAAAGATGTTTCCCTTTTTTAAATTTGACTAAGTCACCAATGGCAGTGAAAGGGCTAATTAAACATTTCCTTCTCAACATTTTCTTTCCTCAGATCATGCCTTTTTTTTTTTAAAAAGAATTATTTATAATTGAGTGAAAATATGCCTTGCAGATCAGTTTCTGTCATAGCTTAGGGAGGTTAACTACCGAATTACAATTTATGAAATATATATCCGCTATGTATTCCCAGTAACTTGGCCTAACATTGCGGCGTGTTTCAGTGCAGATGCCCTTTTAGGAACATCAAATATGAATTCGACTTTAAAGAAAAAATCTCTCATACCTTGAAGTTTTGAAGTGCAATAGTAGCAGAACTTCAAGATAAGCGGAAATTTTTCTTTAAAGTTTGAGGTATATTTGATGAACTATAACGTAACAAACCGAAATGTTAGATGTTAAAGATAACAAGTTTTTACTATTATATGTTAGATACATTTTTCTTAAATATAAATAACAACACACAAAAGGGATTAACGGATTTCCTGACTAAAAAGCCTTACTTTCCTAATTAATGGCTTTTTTAGAGGCCAACTAGCTTTCCCATGTAAGATGCATTGAGCACGAGATGATAACCTTAATGATAAAAGTTTTCTTTTGCAACTGTTGGAACTAGTCTTCAGATCCTCTGAGGATTTCGTCCATATATTTCAAAATGAATTTCCGATTTTCAATTAATGGAAAATTCTTCATTAATTTCAACATTTCTGTTTATCATGAATTTTTTCTTGCTTTCAAAATGTCAACATATTTTTGGACGTTGGTCTATGATTTTTACATTCAGCTTATGTATTGAAGTGAACCTCCATTATTTAACAAATGTTGCTATGGAGAAGGATTTATGTCATTTACGAAAGTAGTATCTTAGAATAATTGAAGTTTTTGCCTTAACCTCCATTGGACTGTTTTATATATATATATATATATATATATATATATATATATATATATATATATATATATATATATATATATATATATATATATATATACACATTTATATACTGTGTGTATATATATATATATATATATATATATATATATATATACACATTTATATACTGTGTATATATATATATATATATATATATATATATATATATATATATATATATATATATATATATATATATATCTTGTGCCGTCCAAAAATCGAAGATTGCTTTTCTCCGGACAGACTGTCCTGCACTGTCTATTCATCATAAACATAGAATAATATACCCAGGTACCATATATATATATATATATATATATATATATATATATATATATATATATATATATGTATGTATGTATATGTATATATCATATAACATTTACTGTTAGTGTGACTGGTTTGATGTTAAATCGGACACAGATTACTTACATTTTCATTAATAGATAAAAATTCAACTTCAGATTATGCACTTCAAATTTAAGTATTAATCTATTTAACATTTGACACTGTCATGTAATTAGCACAATCTCATTCCGACCATGCTACATGAATATCAGGCCAGAATATGCCAACCGCTGCATTCTGTAGATGTGCAGTTGACTTAGTCAGCCTCTCCCTTGCCTTCAGGAGCTTCAGTACTACACTTATGTTTAGTTTTTTTTTTTCTTTTTGTAGTCATGTCGAATCATTAGCTTTTGGAAGTTCAAATCAGAGGCTAGTGTATTTTCTTTTTTAGTTAAAGCTTCATTATGTTCTAGGTTATTTCACTATCAATATACAGTCGTTAATACTTTACTTCAGAATATATTTTTCTTCACTGACAGCTATCATTGCTGAAATATTAGAATGTAGCTTTTAATTTTTGAGCCATGGGAGCTGTTTGAACAACAACAACATTGATGATAATAATACTGATAATAATAATAATGATAATAATAATAATGATAATAATAATAATGATAATAATAATAATATTGATAATAATAATAATAATAATAATAATAATAATAATAATAATAATAATAATAATAATGAGATGGTTTAAGTCAAAAATATGCTGTCTTGATGTCTTTAATCCTGTTTACATGTTATGCCATTGCAAGAAATTTATCTTGAAAGGAGTATTGAAAAATAGTTTTGTAGATGACTTAGCATTGGCCGTTGAAAGGGAACAGTAAGTTATAGGGGTAAATGCGTGTTAGGAAATGGAAGATAAAATTGGTGTGCCGTGGGTAATCCAATGCAATGTATCGGGAAAACCAGTTGTCATTGATTTTGGGGAGTAAAGAAGGTAACAAAAAAGGGTTAGATAAAAGGAATAGTCACAAAAGATATTTATCAAGGAAGGAATTAGGTCTTCTAGAAATGGGATGAAACAAAAAATTAGAATGGCCGAAGGAATTAATAAGACGTTAATCATGATTAGAATTGCAAAGGTGATATAGAATTGTGAGGATGAAGGTGGAAGAAAGATGGAATCATATCATATACATTATCATTGTATTATATTATGTAATGTTTTATTAGTTAAATGCGCAGAGTAAAAATATTTGAAGAGACATGGGGTGATGAAGAGTTTACCTATGTCAACGGAATATAATTATAAAGTGTGGTGTAAAGGCGTATAAATTAGAGATCTTGATGGAAAGAAAGAAGGGAAGGTTTAGCAGTTGCTAGTTAGATGGAATGGTAAAGAGCTTAAACACCTGGTTATACATACTTCGCTTAAAGGGGCGTTATCTAGGATCGCAAACATGCATAATAGAAAATCCACATTTTATAAAAGAAGGCAGAATGTGAGATTACCAGTCAATAACGAATAGTTGAACAAACAAATAAATATTTACATACAATAGGAGCAAGGCAAGTCTTAAAAGTAAGGCAGTTCATAGGCATGAATTCAATACGTTATGTCGAAACATGTCTTTCACTGAAGATAAAGAGAAAACATCTTCGAGCATTCTTATCCAAAGATAAACGATGGATGGATACAGAGTGCGTGGAACTTATCTGCCGTGGGGAGGGGGGGGGGGGTTTCCTCGTAGACAAGCAGTTATAGCCTCCAAGAAGATAAACCCTGAAGCTTATGGCATTTAGATAGAAAAGTATTCCAATAATGATCAAAGTAAAGATCGGAATTATAGTACCATCATTTTTAAAGGTTCAAAGGTTTTAAGGGCCTCTCATGACTGGCAGAGGAAAGGAACAGTGACATTGCCCTAGCAAGCAGGACAATTCCCTTGAGACTGCCCATATATTTACGATCAGTGCCGAAGCCCCCTCTCCACCCAAGCTAGGATCAGAGAGGGCCAGGCAATGGCTGCTGATGACTCAGTAGGTACATCTATAGCCCCCCCCACCATCCTTACCTCACAAGGATAGCGAGGTTGCAGCAACCAAAGGAGCTAACGAGTTTGAGTGGGCCTCGAACCCCAGTCTGGCGATCACCAGGCAGGGACGTTTCCAGTATCCTACCAGATATTCAGCTGGATGTCTTTCTAATTTCACACACGAGGTTCTCGTCTCTGATACAACAATTAAAGAACAAACGCCTTTCTCTAAAACGGTGCCCCATAAAGGAAAAACTTTTCAACAGGCCGCAAAGGAAACAATTTACTAAATTCAGTGCAATGAACAAAGTTTTAATTAAGCATTGCTGCTATCCGCACTTTTTGGTTCAGTGAGTCTGTCCAAAAGAAGTTCTAAATTGGTTAATAAATTATTTTGAATGAGGATTTTTTCATTTAGTCACCTAATTTTCTCTAAAATTTAGAGAAGCAAAAAATAACTGAAATTCTAGTAGTTGTCTAACTTTCTAATATTTTCATTAAAAGGTGAGAGATTTAATATAATCCTGAGGTAGCTTACACAGTACACGTATACATCGTTCGCTCTCTCACACTCTTTCTCGCAATCCTTTTTGGCCAAAGCCGGTTTTTCCAGTAGTCCAGTTGTATGAGTCACCGAATATAATTTTTAGCCTCCCACTTATTATAATCTAGCCCTAGTGGGTGTGTGAGTCATACATAGCACAGAATATTTGTTAAAATGTTACCTCATGAATACCATCATCTCATCACTTTTGACATTATTAGTTTGATTCGGTCACTGGCTTTGTTCGTTATCGTTTGCTCACCATTATCTACGTTTCTTGTAATATTTCGCATTTTTATCGACCCACTTGTCATGTTACACCACCATCTTCCACTTCTTCCGTCTTTGTTGTTATCATTGTCGTGTTTTGAACCATTTTCTTTCTGTATTTGTATTAAAGGAAAATAGTCCATCAATAACACGCAGATAGGTCTTGCAAATATTTTTTAATTTGTTCTTATTATTGCGTTGTTCATTGCCATTATCAATTTCAATATTTTCAAATACCGTTATTAACAGTTACCATCGTGTATGCCTCTAACATCCCTCAATGTGGATGTTTTAAGATATACTTTGCTTCTTGTTTTAGATTCGTTTTAAAGGTGTGTTGAAAGACTAAAGCTAATACGGTATGAGGCAAAAAAAAAAGAACATTGGATTAATTTCACAATGTCCGTTGCCTTGTACCCATAAAAGGGTCGTTTGAAATAAATATGAATGCTCGAGAGGCTCATTATAGAAAAATAATTGTATTTTTTAAGTTATGATATTCAAACGTATTAAGTGTATTGAAATGCATTGAGAACCTGGAGTTGGAGTGTAATTCGGAGTCAAGTATGCATCACTAAGTAATCCTTGCCAGATATCTGCTGCTAACAAATATTTAATTTTGATTTGGTAAAGAAAAGATAACTACGATAGTAGACATACTCTCAAAAAATATGCCATCAACAACAATAATTGAATTTTAGTTAAAATATATTATGGAGGAGATCAAGAACATAACCTCGAGCACTGTGAATGATACTTTTTTTTTCTATTTTTGTGTTGAAATAAAAAAAATCCCTTCAATCTTCCCGGAGAGAAAATTGCTTTGCTAATCCTACCGAAGAAAAAATAATTTTATTATTTCCTTTTGCTCTGGTGGAAAACAAATGTTAATTTTTTAGGAAGAATTTTACATACTGTGTTTGGCAAACATACCATAAGATAATTTCAGCATATAGTATGGAAGTGTTTATGCTCACGCAATATTTTATATATATATATATATATATATATATATATATATATATATATATATATATATATATATATATATATGTATGTATGTATGTATGTATGTATGTATGTATGTATGTATATATATATATATATATATATATATATATATATATATATATATTTATATATATAATTACAGAGGCATCACACTTACGTCAGTTGCATGAAAATATATAGTATATTTATTCTAAAGAGACTTCAGAGAAAGATCTATGAAAAGCTAAGCGATGAAAAAGTAGAATTTAGAAAAGGTATAAATTGTACTGATCAAATTTTCATTTTCAGACATTTAGGCTACAGCAATGTGTTGAATACAGAAATCCACTTTTGAAGGCAATTGTGGACTATGAAAAAGCCTTTGATAGTGTTTCCGGCCAGTTTTGTAGAGAGCCCTGCGTTATCATGGAGTTCCTCTCAAGTATATAGATTTAGTTAAGTTTGTTCATGAGCAATGCAAGTGCAACGTTAATGTTAGTGGAGTCTTATCAAATGAATTTCCAGTGAACAGTGAAGTACTACAAAGGAATGTGTTGTCACCTATATTATTTATCCTCCTCATGGATTTTGTAATTCATAGAACAGTTGCGGATGGTGGAGAAGGATTGGACTGGATTTATAGTAGGAAATTAGCTGACTAAGAATATGCTGTTGACGATGTATTCAATAGATGATTAAATATCATTGGAAGGAGATAGGATTAAGGATGTAGAATCATTTAGATATTTGGGAACTATGATCTCCAATACAGGGTCTTTTAAATTGGAGATTAATGAGATTCCAAAAATCAGATCAGACGATGGCTAGGGTCAAATTGGGAAATCAAATCGCCTGAAATTACATATAAAAGTCAGGCTATATATCAGTTTAGTGAGATTGGTCTTACTGTATGGACGTGAGCCGTGGCATGACATTGAAACCATATCCAACAGATTTAGTAGATTTGAGAACAAAGCCTTCAGAAGAATATTGGGAGTTAAATGATAGGACAGGATTAGAAATGAAACTAAAAGAGAGATTATTGGAGTGCCATATGTGGAAGAGATTATGATCAGGGGTAGATGAAGATCGTTTGGGCAAGTTTTTCGCACTCCCTAAGAGAGATTAGCGCACCAAACTTTTAAC
>NC_090731.1:141684480-141694480 GCF_036898095.1 Palaemon carinicauda
TATTAAATGACAAATACTGTCACAATTTCTTCTGTGTTCTATGTTAGTAATCATAGCATCCCTATATCAAGTTCATCGTTGTTTTTCACCGTGTGTAGATAAATCGCTCCTTCTTGTACATAAGATATGCTTCGTCAGCCAATTTAAAGTTAAGGTTATATAGTGTGAGGAACAGAACCAAACTATGTTTTACAGTTTGATACAGAGCAAAATTTATTTATTTTATTTTATTTTTTTTTTTTTTTTTTTTTTTTTTTGTTTCATGGAAACGACTTTAGTTTTCGTATTCACTAAGAAATTTCATAATTTTTGTTTTAAAGAATAGTTATAGCGTTTTCCTCGGCTTTATATTAGAAATCTGTAGCCAGTTGGGATTGTCAGAACCCGTTAAGCAGGGCACTGAAGCTGTTGATAAAGTCTCTCTGCAGCGTCCCTCTATCCCCTAGCTCCACCCACTCTTTAGTCATTTATTTTACCTCTGTATCCAATTCCTTTTTTCCATCTTGATGTCTAACCTTTTGAAACTTTTAATTTATTGTGGAATTTCTAGGGGGATTCGCAGTTGCACCTTAGTCCTGAATGTTGTCTCCGGGCCAACTGCTATTTGGCCAAATTCTTTGAATCCAAATCCTTGTATTAGATATTTATAAAAATCCTATAAAAAAAGTTTTCATCTCAAGGTTGCCTCATCTGCTCGTAGTCTTTGTAGCACTTTTATCAATTTTTATTAATGACCATAGTGGTTAAGTTGTTGGTGTAGTGTTGCCACAGCTGGGTGAGACACAATCTACAATTCAAGATATTTAATGATTCTCTTAGAACTGGGAAAATGCCCTGTTTACACAGGATCGTAACTTGATCAGGTCCTAAGTTCAGACACATTGTGATCATGGTCATTACATGTATTCCTAAACTCTTGGTGACAATGTAGAAATTTATATGGAAAAATAATACAAAATTATTCAAAATATAATCTGGTTATCATTGTAATTGACGTTTAGAACTTACACTCATCGAAGGTATACCATAGGTTATTTTATCGACCATACGCGACTACTTAGGAACAAAAGACACAAATCGTTGGAAGGTGTGACAACATATCTCGGCTAAACCTTTCGAAATAGATTTTTATTGAGTTTTCAAAACCAAATCTGAACTATTTTCGATACCTATTACTTTCGTAACAACCCATTGCTTTCCAATGTGGGGTTGGCCCCTGATGGCTAATCCAGATGTAGATCTTGGACTGACAGCAACCATTGTTGTACAGAACCCGTTCTTGCACGAGGATAATTTTAAGAAACTGATCCATTATTAGTCTGTTGCCCAAAAGGTGTTTTGATGATACACGTCAGTTTAAGGTTATATATATATATATATATATATATATATATATATATATATATATATATATATATATAGAGAGAGAGAGAGAGAGAGAGAGAGAGAGAGAGAGAGAGAGAGAGAGAGAGAGAGAGAGAGAGAGAGAGAGAGAGAGAGAGAGAGAGAGAGAGAGAGAGAGAGAGTAATTCTGAAGGTAGGGTAAATTTTAGCTCTCAGCTCCACTAATCTCTTTCTCCCTAGAAGATAAATAAAGTAAGGAAATCTAAAAGTAAGTACTGCATTAACTGCCATTCTTATAACGATTTTTCACGAATAAGAACTGCAAGAACTACTTGGGAAAAAATGTAATTAATTTTCTCACACCCAGTAAACTGTAACAGGTAACTATATTTTGTCGATAATCAAGCTCTTCAAAAAGGTTATTTATATATATTAGAGTTTTATCTAAAATGCTCGAACTTGAGAGTTCCTTTTAGCTACTTTTCTGAGTAAAAAGTGACCAGACTCAGGGTGGTAGTAAAGTTATAAAGAAAAAAAAGTCAAAAGATTAAATAATACGAATGGCTTACACATATGAATTTAGCACAAAGATAGAATATATATAATTCCTACAAATTTATCACTTGGTGCATTAAAGCGGCATTAAGCTGTAATTTCACTTAACAGATTATGTTTAATCACATAATTTACATCTCAATCCACACTCGCCTTTCCTGAAGCGTGAGAGACCAAAATATACCGGTATCCATTAACGAATTACAGAACACTCAGATTTGTCGTTTACATGCAGAGAACGGGTCTAACTTGTACAGATAGAGTTCTTAACATTTAATTTCGTGAAAGTAATTCAAACACAAAACTGCAATAATATTAGACAGGTATCAACACTTCCGTTCTTCTTCTTCTTCTTCTTCTTCTTCTTCTTATTATTATTATTATTATTATTATTATTATTATTATTATTATTATTACAAACCAAGACATTGCCCTAGTTGGAAAAGCAAGATGCTCTAACCCTAAGGGCTCGAACAGGAAAAATAGCCTAATGAGGAAAGGAAAAAAAGCAAATAAACTCCAAGAGGAGTAATAAAAAATGAAAATAAAATATTTTAATAGCAGTAACAGCATTAAATTAGATCTTTCATAAATAAACTATAAAAACTTTGAAAAGAAAACATAAAACAAGAGGAAGAGAAATAAGATAGAACGGCGTGCCCGAGGGTACCCTCAAGCAAGAGAACTCTACCCCAAGACAGTGGAAGGCCATGGTACAGAGGCTAGGGCACTACCCAAGACTAGAAAACAATAGTTTGATTTTGGAGTGTCTTCTTGGAAGAGCTGTTTACCATAGCTTAAAAGAGTCTCCTCTACCCTTACCAAGAGGAAAGTAGCCACTGAACAATTCAGTTGCAGTAGTTAACCCCTTGAGAGAAGAAGAATTGTTTGGTAATCTCAGTGATGTCAGGTGTATGAGGGCAGAGAAGAATGTGGAAATAATAGGCCAGACCAGTCGGTGTAAGTGTAGGGAAAGACAAAATAAGCCGTAACCAGAGAGAGAGAGAGAGAGAGAGAGAGAGAGAGAGAGAGAGAGAGAGAGAGAGAGAGAGAGAGAGAGAGAGAGATACAATGTAGCACAGTCTGGCCGGTCAAAGGACCCAATAACTCTAGCTGTAGTATCCCAACGGGTGGCTGGTGCTCTGGCCAACCTACTACCTCTAAGAAAAGTTCAAGCACAATCAAATAGTTGTATCATCACTTCAGTTCATTAAGAAAAATTCAGCACAAATCAGATTATAATACCCTATAAATCACAGATGACTAAGGGTACAGAGATATCTGAGACTCGGGGAAATGTAACTGCCTTCCGAAGGTCTCTTGTAGCATACTTTTCACAGAGATGTGTACTCTATTCAAAACCAACCTTTATTTACACAGAAAGATGGAAGAAAGATCTTTCTGTGTATATAAAGGTTGGTTTTGAATAGAGTACACATCTCCCCAAGAGAGATTAGTTCACCAAACGTTCAGCTGGGCTCCACAAGGCACTAGAAGAATTGGAAGACCCAGGCTTACATGGCTGAGAACTTTGAAAAGCGAAGTAGATGTTGAATGGAGAAGTATTGAATTAAAAGCTCAAGCTAGAGAAGACTGGTGAAATTTAATCGAGGCCCTTTGCGTCAATGGGTGTAGGAGGAGATGATGATGTTATACACAACCTCCGGTATACAATACACTAACAGCTAATTGTCACGGAATACATCACTAAACCTCGGACCCAAAATGCTTTTAAGGATTCTTGTAATAAAAGAACTATTTTTACATAATTTCCTTGGATATTACCAAAAGTTTTCCTATTCATTTGATAAAAACACTTTCATAAAGAAACTCATTATTACTAAGATAAAACTTAATTTCTTAAGCGCTGCTCATTTTAGATGAGGTCATTTCCGCTCCAACTTCCAGGTATTAGCACAGTGTATGCCCTCTGGACTCTTCCAGATTTCCTACTACACAGTTGAGTTTTCCTGCAACATAATAAAATGATGTTGAATTAGATTTTTATGCGTCATAGTGAATTAATAAAAATTTCCCCTTCTATATATATATATATATATATATATATATATATATCAGCCGTTATTGTCCACTGCAGAACAAAGGCCTCAGACATGCCCTTCCACTTGTGTCTGTTTATGGTCTTTGTGTATCAGTTCATACCCGCAAACTTACTTAGTTCGTCAATCCATCATCTTCTCTTCCTTCCCATGCTTCTTTTACAATCTCTAGGGACCCATTCTGTGATTCTTAATGTCCATTTATTGCCTGTCATTTGCATTATATATACTGCCCAAGTCCATTTCTTTTCTTACATGTTGTTAGAGTATCCTTAACTTTTAGTTTGCTCTCGTGTCCTTGTTGCTCTTTTTCTGTCTATTAGTGTTATTCTCATCATTATTCTTTCCATATCTCTTTGAGTTCTAACTAGCTTATGTTCTAAGGCTTTAGTGAGGCTCCAAGTGTCTGATACTTAAGTTGATACTGGGAGGAGCATCTAACAATAAATACCACCATTACTACCCTTATCACTGTAATTATTTTAAGCTCATGAGATTTATGCTTTATAATTCTCATCTTAAAAGATTATTTCTACTACTATCTATAACTATCTCTAAGATACGAGTAACTGTAAATTACTGCCCTGAAATTTTACTGATTATATTTATATTTCATTTCATTTGAAATATGTTATAGTCTGAAATGGAAGTAATTTGATCTGATTCGTTATTATATGATGAGGGAGAAATGGGAAGCTTGACAGATGATTCTTTAAATAATAGTGTAGTTGAGAGAGAGAGAGAGAGAGAGAGAGAGAGAGAGAGAGAGAGAGAGAGAGAGAGAGAGAGAGAATACTTTCGAATGCCCCCCCCCCCTTTCCTACTCTCCATGAGGATTACTGCTACGTTACGAGGGAGAGATGAATTAATTTCTTTGCAATTGTGGCAACTAGTCACGCAGCATAAAAATATGTTACCACGGTATTATGAACACGGTTTTATCCCGACATTGTTTTAGTGGTCAAATATGTCAACATGACAACCCAGAATAAACTACATCCAGAAGCAAGTTTCGGATAAACAGAAATTTATGAAATGAAAGGTAATTTATCCTTTCGCGTCTGCATGACATGTCCACGTGAGATATATCTATTATTTATTTGCAATTTTGATAACTTCTTATTTCGTTAATCCTGTGATTATTATAGATTATCCTCCATTGAAAAACGACAAAATTTTAGCGTTTGAAATATTGCTGGCTCAACTCGCCAGCTAAGAGTTGGTTTAATTGTAGGCATTTAATTCTGTGTGGCTGGCTATGTCTGTATATACGGATTTGCTTACCTGTTTTATTATTTTCATAGTATTCAGTTCTGCAAATCAACGAATTCCTGTTATGGTCATTGATTCTTACCTAAGTTCATAATCATCCATTGATGAAAGGCTCTTAAATAGTTTAGAAAACTCGATGTTGCATGGTTTCAACTTGGGCAGTCCCAAGTATATTAGTACTGTATATGCCTTAGTTAGTTGAATAAGAGAATTTCTACAATTCACAAATCTAACCATCCATATTGTGAATTGATGAAAAGCACTGAAATGATTTTGGAAATTATACATTGCATGGTTTCAGCTTTGGCATTGTTTCGTTATAACAGCCTTTTTAAAAGTATATCCTATATTGCTGCCAGAGGATTTAATGGTTGTTCAAGTGGAGGCATTAACAATACTCTGCAATGTCTTTTTTATCACGCCATCATCATTCCATGATCTTATATTTCCTGCAAAATTATCAGAAATCGTGGTTTCTGATTGAAGAATGTCCATAAAATATATTATAGTAATAGTTTCTTCAAATTCCCAAACTTTCTGTATGTCACATATACCTTCCTCTCTATTGAGGTGCCAAGGATATACTTGTGATATAAGGAAAGTATTTTATTTTGAATAGTCTCAGTCTGATTCTTCTTTATTTGATAAGAGTTGTGAATTCATATATCGATATAACTTTCTATCTTAGCTCCCCTCCTTGTATATATATATATATATATATATATATATATATATATATATATATATATATATATATATGTATATATATATATATATATATATATATATATATATATATATATATATATATAGTGTGGTGTATGTATGTATGTGTATATAAGTGTATATATTTACAGACCTATATACACATATATATTAACATTATTATCATTATTATCACTAAGTATTCTACTACTTCAGTTGAAAAAGCATGATGCTGCAAGATGGAAAATGGCCCAGTGTGGAAAGGATATATAGAAATAGATAGAAAAGTTTGCGATATTATACCCTCAAGCAAGATGGACAACCATGCTATAGTGGCTATGGCACTATCCACGATTAGAGAGCAATAATTTTATTTTGGGCTTTCCTTTTCATAGAAGAGCTGCTTCCCATAGCCAAAGAGTCTCTTCTATTCGTACAAAGTGAAAAATAGCCACTGAACAATTACAATGCCGTAGTTAATCTCTTGTGTGTAGAAGGATTTTTGGGGCAATATTAGTGTATTCAGGTGTACGAAGAAAGTGGAGAATGTGTAAAGAATCAGATAGATTATTCAGTGTATGCGGAGGCAAACGAAAACGAATTGGAACCGGAGTGGGATCCAATGTGGTACTATCTGGCTAGTCAAAGGCCCTAAATAACTCTAGCGGTATTTACATATACTTATATATATATATATATATATATATATATATATATATATATATATATATATATTTATATATAAATATATATAATATATATATATGTAAATATATTTATATATATAAATATATATAATATATATATATATATATATATATATATATATATATATATATATATATATATATATATATATAGAGAGAGAGAGAGAGAGAGAGAGAGAGAGAGAGAGAGAGAGAGAGAGAGAGAGAGAGAGAGAGAGAGATATTCTCTTGTTTACGTGTTTATTTTTCTATGATAATATGAATTTTATTAAAATACTCTTCTCATGCCTTGATTTGTGTCATTCGTCACATTTAAACACCTTATGTTATTGATTTTTTTTTTTTTAGAAAATTGGATGGCATTAACGACTTTATGTGAGTGTATGGATTACTGATATTATCAATAACCTTCATGAGGAAATTACTATGAAAAATAATCATTATAATAATATGATGATTATAGTGTTTATGATACAGATAACATTGATGTGTGTATGAATGAATGTAATAAAAAAAATGGAAAACTGTATGTATGATCTTAGATGTCAAGTTAAACCGAGCTACACAGCTTTTTGTGTTTCTTTCTTTAATTAGAATAACGAGTTCTTTTACCTTCTTAAGATAAATAAAAAGTTTGGCTAAATCCAAAAATGTACCAGGGAACTTATGTGTAGGACTTGTTATTTCCATCAAGATCTCGTATTTACATTTACTAGCGACACTAAAAGTTATAGATATTAAACATTGTGTGAATAATACTATTTTCTATTTACTGGTTATTAGTAGACTGAAATATTTGAATCTGCATTTCCAAGTTCATTTCTTAGATTCAAACTAACCCAAAGTTGAGGCGCAAAGATAAACGTCTTGAAGAAACTGGATGAAATGCGGTAACATCTACATTTGGAATCATCCATATTGGGATCCTGGAGTTGATAGGGAGATCTGGTGGTGGGGAATTCTCAAATGGATTTTTAAAGATGGATACTCACAAAAGAAAACAGCAATGTACCGTAAGGCACACTTGGAAAGATATGGGTTTGTAGGTGAATGGTGATTGGAAACATATAAGCAACAGGATTAGAGAAAGCGTCAACATGTAAAGGGACTTCAAGGGAACTCAATAAGGGGGGAAGGTTTTTAAAGGTGTGAAGGCCGCTCATTAATGACAGAGGAAAGGGACAGTGACATCGCCCTAGCTAGCAGTATAATGACTGAGAGATTGACCTTATAAGCATATGATCAGCGCCCAAGCAACCCTCTCCATCAAAGCTAGGATTAGGGAGGGTCAGGCAATGGCTGCTGACGTCTCAGCAAGTAGTCCTATAGGCTCCCACAACACCCCCCCCCCCCCTCGCTCTCGCTGATGGTGAGGTTGCAGGCACTACAGGAAGGTATCGAGGATGACCTTAACTTGAACCCCAGTCTGGCAGAACGTCAACAGGCAAGCACGTTTCCAATAGGCCACCACAACCCTGAGGTTTGAAATTATGTATTGATTAAGCTTATAACAGTAATTCACTTCTGATGCTAATGATTCTACCCGATCATGACACATCAAGCAATATCCCCCTCCCCCCAGAAAAGAAAATGTATCAGTAACTAATGCTATCCAATTTTATCAAATGGCGATGACGATCAACATATTAATTCACAAAAGTTTTGTGATAATAATATGATAAACAACTGATATTCGTGACACAATAAGAATAATTTCTGTTATTTACGAAAACACAGACTCCCAAGTTGCCTGATTGTTCAACTGGTAAACACGAATGCAACTTTGTCGAGTTATAGCTCGTTCTTTGATGCTGAAATTGGCTGTTCGAGAAATTGTTTACCATCTGTTGGTCTCCATTAAGAGTATGAAAATTCTATTAAAAGATTCACTCAATATGCTTATGTTGAGATACATTCGGATACTAATATTTGTCGTTATTTTCATAGATAAAACACACACACACACATATATATATATGTATATATTATATAAATAATCATTAATTAGAGTTGATTGCAATTTTTAACACACGCACACACACATACACACACACATATATATATATATATATATATATATATATATATATATATATATATATATATATATATAAAATCATTAATTAGAGTTGATAGCAATTTCTAACATACATGTACATACATACATACATACATACACTATATATATATATATATATATATGTATATATATATATATATATATATATATATATATACATATATACAGTATATCAGTATATATATATATATATATATATATATATTATATATATATATATTGTGTGTGTACCTTAGACGTCAAAAATGACGGACGCGCACACATATTCAACTCATCCCACCCCCTCCTCCGTTCTTAACTACAACCTGATGGTTCGGCAATTTGTGGGAGAGTGTGGTTTCCAAGTGCACCAGCCTCTCCAACCTGAGCGTGACAGGAAAGACTTATATATTCATATGTATTGCCAAGCACTTGTTCTTTGTTATACAGGGATGATATATATATATATATATATATTGAATATATGTTTATATATATATAAGTTATATATATATATGTATATATAAGTTATATATATATATATATTTATATTTATAATCATTAATTAGAGTTAATCACAAATTTCAACAATGCGGCTCTTGATAAGGTTGACTAAAAATCAATGGTACTAGGTATTAGTTTTTATCATTCAACTGCATTAATGCACAAGTGAAACTCTCTCTCTCTCTCTCTCTCTCTCTCTCTCTCTCTCTCTCTCTCTCTCTCTCTCTCTAGTTCAATACCCTTTTTTTCAATTAAACGGGAATTAGTCATGTTATGTACTCGAGTGTTAAGGTAGATCTTCCTTTGAAAATGCGTTTGAAGTTCCATTTCAAGAAAAGAAAAGTGCCACTGAAGCCTGGAAGAAACGATTAACCTGTCCATTCAATACAAATTCTTTTTTTCAATACAAATTCTTTTTTAGGGAATAGGGAAAGTACCAAAGAGAGATACACGCACTGTATCCTTACATTGCATGCAAACATTAAAACATACTTACGCACAAGCGTTGAGCTGTACGTTTTCACCATTTTCGGTCCTCCCTCTAAGATTGATTGGTTGGTTGATTTGAGGTTTTCTGGCATCCTGAGATCTAAGGTCTTTGACGTCGATATCCTTTATTATAGGTAAAGAATAGAAGAATATTCAATGAAAACCATAATAGCAAAGATGTAATTTCAAAAGTTAAATAGCTTTCAGAAGACCAGGTTCTGAAGTAAAGTTAAAAATACTACTAGCTTGGTAGTACGTATCATGTCCAAGAATCTTGGCAGCCTGAACCTGCCATCCTCACCTCG
>NC_090731.1:141699480-141704480 GCF_036898095.1 Palaemon carinicauda
TTAATATTTCCCCATGACCTTCAAGGATAATTAACAAAATCATCCAAAGAATTTTCTAAGCATAATTGCCATCTAATCACTACCGCCCCTTCCTTGATAACGCAACTTGTAACATCTTAATCTTTAGTAATCTGGATCAATGGGAAATACTTGCAATTGTTTTATAGATGCGAAATATTTTTGAGGTTTTGCAGTGAAATCTAATAAAAAGAGACTGGCTTTGCGCACGTACTGACATTTTATTATTGTGTTAATTTCTCTTCATGAACTAGTGCACCCTAGCTGTCAAAATGACGTCTAGATAGATAGATATGCACATATATGCACGCACACACACACTCTAATGCAGATTCAACCTTTCCCACCCCTTTCCCCTCTCCTAACTACATCCCGTTGGTTCGGCAATTTGTGGGAGAGTTTGGTTCCCGAGTGTACCTTTCGGGGTACCCTCTCTCACAAGAATATACTACTCCCTCTCCGCCATGAGCGTGACTGGAGATAGATATATATATATATATATATATATATATATATATATATATATATATATATATATATATATATATATATAATGTGTTAGTCAGACACTTGCTCTATATTATATAGAAAATATTTTATATTCTAAATATCTCAAAGTTAAATGGTACTCATATTAAAATTGAAAGGCGGGCCAATTATGACTTTAGGCAGTAGTTGAATGTCTCTGACAAAACAGTCATGCTTTTAGGAATTTTGGAGCAAATTTCGTATTGAAATTTAATCTCTTAAAGAATTAAGAATTATGCATGTAAGTGTTGAGTTTCAAAACTTAATGAATATCATGAAACAGTGCAAAATATTGTTTGCTGTTCAAATTCATAAAACTATAGTTATGCAATGTAAAATATAAAATGCGCTTTCAGATCCCGGATGTAGGGCACCAGTTGTCTTTGCCAAAGAATCATCAAAGCCTAAGACCGTCAAACAAAATATGAACATTTGAATAATTTGCAAATGCATGTATGCGTTACAGGTAAAGGATAATGAGTGTTGTTAGTTACAAAAGAGAGCATTGTATCCATTGATTACACACCTGTTGTTTAATTATAAGTGGATCCTCCTTAATGAGATATGAGATATAAACTTGGCTCCTTTATGGTAACAAAGTAGGGAAAGGGTTGTATTTTTTTTAAAGGATGAGGTATAGAAGTTTCTAGCGGAAAAAGAAAAAATTTTCCTTGAGGGAAAGATTCCAGGTTATAAAAAAGAGCTCTAAATATCACTCAATGACAGCGAAGGGATGAGTACCGAAACACTAACGTGTATGCGTGTATTTGTGTGTGTGTGTGTGTGTGTGTGTATATATATATATATATATATATATATATATATATATGTGTATATATATATATATATATATATATATGTGTTGTGTGTGTGTGTCTGTATGTGCCTGTATCTGTGGCATTAGCGTGTGTGTAGCTTTTTAAATTACATGGAATGTGGTTCATCTGGAATACAAATCTAAAAAGAAAACTGTTTCCATTATGATCAAAGGGTAACCTCAGGTGGTTAATGGGACCTTTGTTTTGCTCGAAAGGCTTTTCATTGGTTAGTATTCTTAATATATTTTTTTTTATCCTTTGGAGAAACGTCCCACATATATCAAAACAGATTATTTTGTTCTCAATATATAAGATGGGTTTTGCAATACTGAAGTATTGTGCTGAACTATATTGGAAAATGCATTACGAATACCAACTTTGTTTCTTTTAATATAGAAAGAAGTATTTTCTTCATTTGAAAGAAGTGTTCGCGTGATTTAGATTGAAATATAGTTAAAGGGGTTCTGGTTGGCCTATTGGAAACGTTCCTGCCTGGTGATCGCCGGACTGGCGTTTGCATCCCGCTCAGACTCGATAGTTTCTTTAGTGTCCGCATCCTTCATCCTTGTGAGCAAAGGATGGGGGTTTGGGGGAACCTATAAGTCTACCTGCTGAGTCACCAGCTGCCTTTGCCTGGGCCTCCCTGGTCCTAGCTCGTGTGCAGATTGTTTGTATGTATGGTCAGTCTCTAGATCCTTGTTCTCCTAGCTAGGGCATTGTCACTGCCCCTAGCCCTGTCATTCATGAAGCCTTTAAACCTTTAAGGTCTTGAGTGAAGTTCTCTTCAGTGGTTTCATTTTATTTCTTATATTATTAATTTCTAATGAACTTGACTGAAAGGTTTCGTGGTTAGATTTAAATCATGCCCAAAAACTTTACTGAAATTTACTGTTATATGAGTACGTTTTTTTTTTTTTTTCATCTTTTATTACAATATTATAAGTTTTTGATATTACTAGCGATAAGAAGTTTAACTAATGATATATTATTGAATTATTGTCACGTATTTCTAAAAAGATATTTTGAATTCTTCGGCTGAATTCTTCCCTAAGTTTAGCAGAAGCTTTATCATTTGTTTGCCAAAACTTTTCTAATGAAGTGTTTCAGTGTATTTTCCTTTGCTTAAAAGAAATCTCCTGCTAACTTTGACGGAAATATTCCATTCAAAATTATTGAAATGTCATGTAATGTTTCATGAACTGTTAGATATCCAAAAATTATTTTACATTGCCTGAAAGGAAACGTAGGAATTAGATAAGTAATTCCCAACTATGAGATATCCAAAAGCTTTCAGATGAAATACCTCAATTGAACCCTGAATACTCTTCTACGTCAGAAATAGACTAATTTCATTATACTCTTCACTCTTCTACCCAAACGAAATCTTTAGCCTTTACTATATATATATATATTATAAATCTTACTTGGGAATATACACCACTGGTTTTTATTTTGCCTCATAAAAATTACCCTAAACAGTAGCGTCTGTAGTTAGGAGATTCGCGTTTTCTGACCTCATTAAGGAATAATGTAGTTGGATACATTGCAGAATATTTCCTGCAAACCACAACAGCAAAAATATTGAGGTACACTTGGGTTTGATGCGTGTGGTAGGAGTGTTTACTCTTTTTAAAAGATAAATGAAGACACTGTTTGTATGAAACTTTTAACTAGGTTAATTGTAATATTAGAATACAAGTATGCTACTCAAAATATGTGAAGATAATCTGCTGAAAAATTATATCTATCTATCTATATATATATATATATATATATATATATATACGTATATATATATATTACTTGTGAGAGAGAGAGAGAGAGAGAGAGAGAGAGAGAGAGAGAGAGAGAGAGATATGAAAGTACTCTCATATGAATAAGTAACTGATAAGAGGTTTAGGGAAATCGTTACGTTATTTGATGTACAAAAGTACTTACTCTTTGGTCATAGATTCTCTAAGCAGATATATGGTGCCATAACTATCTTAAGCTCTAAGTATAATCACTCATTTCCATAATCCTTTTTTTCCCAGAAAGAAGTCAACTATATATTTCTCTGGTATAGTGATGTGGACTTAATGCTCCTTGCCATCTTTATTTTCAGTCTTACGTGGTCTCTTAATTGACATAGAGTCTTGTTTATCCTTAATTTTCAGAATACTCCTTGGTGTCTTAGTTTTTCTAGAATCCTACTTGTCCTAATTTTCAGTGCTATTTGGTATTTTAGTTTTCAGAGTCCTTCATGGACCCAGTTTTCACAGTCTTATTTGGTCTCTAGTTTTAATTTTCCTATTTTTCATAAGAGTACTATCTGGTCCTACCAATATTTTTGTTCGTATTTTATATCTTTCCCAAGCTTCTTTTTTGTGTCCTTATATTTGGCCTCCAGTGCCCTTCAGCAATAAAGATAACAGGTATAAATTTCTATGCAGTTCGTTTTTAGTGTACTGTAATCTTTCTTTGCTCATTTTGAAATTAAACGTTAATTCGTAATATCTACATTTTTTAGTTGCTTTAGTTTTAATTTGTGTATTTCCCTATTTTAGTTTGAATTTCCCCACAATTTATTTTTATACTAATCCAGAGATAATTACACTGCCGTAATTTCCCTTACTGAATGGTTACCGGTATCTAAATTTCTTTATAATATACATATTTTTTCTGTTTAGGTATCTTTCTAATAGCATCATTTCTCCGTCAACCTGTTTTGAAATTATAATGCCTTTTAGAATATTTCGATCGCATCTTTTTTCTACATTCCACTGGAATCTCTTTATTTCTCTACAGCTCCTTAGAATCTCCTAATTTCTCTACTGACTACTGGAATCTCTTCATTTCTCGACCAACCACTGGACTCTTCATTTCTCTACAGCCCCCTGGAATCTCTTCATTTCTTTACTGCCTACTGGAATCTCTTCATATCTCGACCGCCCACTGGAATCTCTTCATTTCTTTACAGCCAACTAGATACTTCATTTCTCTACAGCCCACCAGAATATCTTTATTTCTTTACAGTCCAATAGAAACTTCATTTCTTTATAGCTTACTGATATATCTTCATTTCATTATAGCTCACTAGAAACTTCCTTTCTCTACAGCCCGCTGGAATCTTTTCGTTTCTCTACAGTTCACCGGAATCTGCATTTCTCTACAGCCCTCTGGAATCTCTTCATTTCTCCACTGCTTACTGGAATCTTTTCGTTTATTTTCTACCTACTTGAATCTCTTCATTTCTCGACTGTCCACTGGAATCTCTTCATTTCTTTACGGCCCACTCGAAACTTCATTTCTCTACAGCCCACTGGAATCTCTTCATCTCTTTATAGCCCACTAGAAACTTCATTTCTTCACAGCCCATTGGAATCTCTTTATTTCTCTACAGCACACGAGAATATCTTAATTTCTCTACAGCCCAATGGAATCTCTTTATTTCTCAGAATATCTTCATTTCTGTACAGCCTGTGGAATCACAACATTTCGCTACTGCCCAGTGGAATCTTTTAATTTCTCGACAGCCCACTGGTATCAACTCAATTCTCTACAACCTACAGGAATCTCATAATTTCTCTACATCCCACTGGATTCTCGTCATTTCTCGTCAGCCCAATGAATTCTCTCATTTTTCAATAGCCCACT
>NC_090731.1:141709480-141716980 GCF_036898095.1 Palaemon carinicauda
CGAAAATAATTCATCAAAAGATTTTAGCATAACTTTTCATTTGAATTTTCCTATCCTATTTCTATATAAAATTTTCTTGAATAATATTGGAACTGACTATTCATAATAATATTCATAATATGGAAATATCCTTCGTTTGCATTTTCTTAAGCAATTCCTCTCTCTCTCTCTCTCTCTCTCTCTCTCTCTCTCTCTCTCTCTCTCTCTCTCTCTCTCTCTCTCTCTCTCTCTCTCCATACATACACACTGTAGCCTATGTAATATATGTAGGGGCTAATAATGTATCGTTTCAAATAGCACCTATTGGGTCACCAATCATGAATAAGTGGCCTTTGTTCAAAATTTCGAAGGTAATGAGGTTCTAAGGTTTAGTTGTTGATTTCAGTGCTTTCCTTTGATTTCGATCATGAGCCATGTAGCTCGGTGTGGTTGGGGTCAGCTTTTGTCACGGGCTACTTGGCTCCGGCCTTCTTAGAGAATATAGTATTATTTGCTATATCAATTATATTAGTTTAAGGTTGGAGATTTAAAATGCATCATCAGTTAACATAATCTACATTGTTTCAGAAGTGATTGGTGAAAATCAAATATGTTAAATGACATGCAATGAAAGTTCATTGGTGCATTATTATAGTGATGATGTGGTATATAGGATGTAGGGTATAACAGATTTAACTATCCACACACTGTTTACTCAAATTATCAGGTTCGGTGTCAATAACCTTAGATGTCAGGATGACTAAAAACTCATAATCTATCAATCAATCAATCAATAAAATTATCTAGGCAAGTCGCTCACTTCCAAACGAACCCTCTTCCCTGGTGACGATTGCTCAATGGTCAAAGGTCTGAGTCTAGCTGGCTTCACCCTTCCCAAGGCAAAAGGAAATATTTCCTTAGCATTGCCTCTTCGTATTATTATGATTTTATTTGTCGTTTCATAACCTGATATCCAACACCTTATAGGTGTTCCCCAGGTAAGCTCTTTAAGAAATCCATTACTCTCGATATCTGTTCAATCAGTCTTTAGCATATTTACTTCGTTATTTGTAGTTATGAAATTATTGTAAACACCTGGAGAACAAACGTACGAAATATTGTCATCTTAGTAATTTGTTTCTTAATTTTCCTAGAAACTTCCACCAGAAGGATCTTATCATAACTACGAGACCTTTTAAACCTCGAACATGTGTGGATGGGGTTAGGATATAATCAGGTGGTGGTTAAAGATGATGGTGGAGAGGTGGTAATTGAGGGACCTTAATGTATGGCTTTACGAGGTTTGCTTATCAACATTTAGGAAGTGATGAAAATGATGTGATGATGATGATGATGGTAATACCCATATTGATAACAATTAATATGAATGATTCCATGAAATAAATAAAATTGTTATTCATTTATTATTTTTTTCGTGCAATATGGCATAAAATGCATCCAATTGAAATGATGGCGATGTTTAAAAAACTATTGCTGGTAACTCAACTAAGTTTTGACATATATGCAAATCCTATACTAGATTAGGGTATCCTATAATGTCTTCTCAGTCTAGAATAATTAAATATTACAATTGCTAATTTCTAACCGCGATGACTAATGAAAACATCGGTTACAAAACTTGGGCGTGTAACATTTGTTTTGGGTAACATAAACCTGTATAGCCCAGGCTAAAGATGTGGCTTGGGCTGGTTTTAGATATTCACACTAACCCTTTTACCCCCAATGGACGTACTGGTACGTTTCACAAAACTTATCCCTTTACCCCCATGGACGTACCGGTACGTCCTTGCAAAAAAAAACTGCTATTTACAGTATTTTGCATATTTTTGATAACTTTATGAGAAACTTCAGGCATTTTTCAAAAGAATAAGACCAACCTGACCTCTCTAAGACAAAAATTAAGGCTGTTAGAACAATCTAATTGTCCAAAGTATCGGTAATCAACAAATTTTGTGGTCTCCGGCCTTTCAAAACCAAACCAACATGCAAGAAAAGTGTAAGATCAAAATTATTAACTTATTTCTTCCGGTTATATATAGGTTTCTACTGCAAGTTTACAATATTATTGCAAAACTAAAATTTCCCTTGTCAAAATTGTCCAAAGTAACAAAGTTTTCGTAATTAGGGATCTCATTTTTAACAGAGAGAGAGAGAGAGAGAGAGAGAGAGAGAGAGAGAGAGAGAGAGAGAGAGAGAGAGAGAGAGAGAGAGAGAGAGATACGTATTCATAGGCTGAATATCTTCTATCTAGAGTTCTAACATTGAGATGCATTCATTTCTCGTCTTTGAAGTGCTTACATTACTGCTGAACTTTTGACAGAATTAACAGCTTCCTCATATTCTATAATTGCCATACATGGTGGCTAGTCATACTCTGTTGATTTTTCCATTAACTGGTTAATTACATGGATATGATTTACAAATAGCTTTAATCTTTACGAGCTGATCCGAAAACAAAACCTAAATAGCAGATGGACGGACAGCAATACTTAATAGCCACAATTCATGACAATGGTATCAACAAAGTTATGAAGAAATAGAACAAAAATATTTCGTTTTATTCGCAGGTTTATTTTTTTCCTGTGAAAACAGTAATACAGCAATTGTCCTAGAAGCAAATTCTCATTTAATACACATCAGGCAAGAGAGCGTGCTAGAAATAGGAATGAATGGCGAGCGATTGTGACGCAGTTCCGGTAGGTCCTACTGCTGCCTCCAATGCCTTAGATGACCGCGGAGGTAGCAGCAGTAGGGGATTCAGCATTACGAAGCTTCATCTGTGGTGGATATTGTGGGAGGGTGGGCTGTGGCACCTTAACAGTACCAGCTGAACTCGGTTGAGTCCCTTGTTAGGCTGGGAGGAACGTAGGGAGTAGAGGTCCCCTTTTTGTTTTGTTTTATTTGTTGATGTCGGCTACCCCCCAAAATTGGGGGAAGTGCCTTGGTATATGTATGTATGTTCACACCAGGTCAACTTTATGTCATAGCATTTGCGGTTTTTTTTTTTTTCTTGTATTTCAACACTTCAGAGGTGCAAGAATTTTATGCTGATTTGAAAAGAGAGCAGGCATTGAAAAAAAGGTTAAGAACCACTGATCGCTATGAGCGTTCATGAAATGAAATAAGACATTGGTTCCTTACTGCTGTTCGATTCAATAAAAGGGAATATGCCGGGGGGGGGGGGGGGGGAAGGGGGTTCAGTGAAGTAACAAGCCATCCGTAACCAAACCGCGATTTGATAGAGAAAAAAATGAAACCACGTGACCAGGGACCGCCTGAGAATTAATCAATATCACGCGTGGTTTAGGTTTGTTTTGTGTTTTTAGGTAGTTACTGAACATCTTTGGAACTAGTGATCGGTTTCGTGTGATCCTTGGGCACATCCAAATAACATAACAAAAAGTGTCCTTATTTAACTATTGGAGACAGGTAGGAGAGAGAGAGAGAGAGAGAGAGAGAGAGAGAGAGAGAGAGAGAGAGAGAGAGAGAGAGAGAGCAGCTGCTACGATAATGCAAACTAAAGCTATATCATTCTGACGTATATTAATTGGAATAGTCAGTTCCCACAGTATTTAAGGATGTTCTATCGAGAAATTTATTAAGGAATTCAAATATATCAGTGTGATTATACTTATTGATCACTATTATCGAAAAATTTTGCATTTCTTATAGGAATAAGAGATAAAACCTCTTTATCTCTCTCTAATATATATATATATATATATATATATATATATATATATATATATATATATATATATATATATCATTAATCATCGTATTTCTTTGACTGCTATTGGTAATTTCTCTACCCTTAATATTCGAACCATCAAACGATGTCTTGGTTGTTTAAACGTCGGCCACCCTTCAGGGCAAGAAGGGCATGGTCTCTCCAAGTCGGGTCTGGCCAGGCGACACCGGTTTTGTTGCTGGGTGTACAATTTATGTGGCATACAGTTGAACCCTAACAGAACTGAAGTAGGTTGAGGACGAAGGCTCCTTAACATACAGATCTGTGCATTGATAACGTTTCTTTAACTTTATACAAATCTTTCATAATTCTTGGTGTGATTCTTGATTGGAAATCTACTTTTTGAGAAACACTCCCGGTCTTTTTCTTCTTCAATAGCACAAGAAATTGGCTTATTGAGAAAGTCTGTTAAGATATTCGGTGATCAATCTATTCCGAAGAAATGTTCTAAGTCTTTCCTTCTGCCTTGAATTGACCATTCTTCTCCTGCCTGGTATTCAGCAACTGACACTCGTCTTAATTTGCCTATTAGTGTTATTACTTTTGATCTGGTTATCTATCTTAAGCACCGTTGTTAAGTTAGTTCCTGATTCATAAGATTTTTCATAATTTTGACAATCCTTTGCATTCAGATCATATTAGGCTGTACCGTCCTGTACATACTACTAGGTATGCAGTTAATTATGATCGCCAGGCCTTCACCATGCGGCTCAATACTACACAATATTCTAGAAGTTTTAGTCCTATCGTGTACAGGTTATGAAATGATCTTCTTTATCAGTCCGTTAAATATTATAATGTTGAACAGGCTGACATAATTCTCTTTTCATAGTATATATATATATGACAGATCTACTTTAACTTTATTAGTGATCTTAAGATATTTTATATTATTTATTCATTATTTCTCATATGGTTTATTTATTTCCGTATTTTCTTTCCTCACTGGGCTGTTTTTCCCTGTTGGATCCCTTGGGCTTATAGCATCCTGCTTCTCCAACTAAGGTTATAGCCTAGGTAGTAGCAGTAGTAGTAGAAGTAATAATAATAATAATAATAATAATCAACTTCACAATATATTAGAAATAGTGGAAATATGACGACAGTACTACTACTACTACTACTACTACTACTACTACTACTACTACTACTACTACTACTACTACTACTACTAATGATAATAATAATAATAATAATAATAGGAAAATGAAGAAGAAAAATATAATTATTACAGTATCGAAAATAATATTACTATCACTGATAATAATAACGGTTGTTATAATAAATATATAATAATACATATTATGAAAATAGCAAAGATAACTAAATGTATAGTAATTATAATGGCACAGTATTGGTAGTAACGACAATACGTATATTACCATGACTGATGATAGGAAAGATAGTTTCAGGAAAGGAAATTCTAATTATATTGAGAAATCTAATATCGATAATGATTTTAAATTCTATTATAACTTATGATTATTTATAATGATTTTAATCGTTTATGTGAATTTTTATATTCAGTTTGATTAAATGAGGAAACGAGATAGTTGATTCGTAAAAGGAGAGAAAGCTGCCTGTTACGGCATTTCCTGATAAAACAGTCACGGGCAGTCTGTGCTTGAATGAGGACAACGAATGATTGTATGTGGAGTAGGTGAAAGGTAAAGAGCTACGAAAGGAACAGCACTTTGTGTCAGTAAGACTCTTGGGGTGGATGAAAAAGCACAAATGTAATGTTATGGGATCAAGTGGGTAAGACTGAGTTTGGCTCGAGTAAGAATTGCAATAATAAGAGTATGTCGTCTAGGAATGAATAAAAAAACAAGTTTAAGATAATTATTTTGAGAGCAAATCCTCCTATATTTGTCTGTTGTTATGAGATTATGAAAGGGTGGCAGTTACCTAACATTTGACTGCAAAGATAAACGGCAGAGATATAGATGGCAAGGTTAATAAGAATATAAATAAACTAATGTAAATTTCTTTGAAAAGGGCTCGAATAATTCAAGTACAGGGTTTCAGAAAATATTCATAATTATACTAGTGAAAAAAAAATACTAGTAGGAAAAAAGTTTGTTAGGTTAAGTGTTTAAGTAGATGAAAGGCCAGTTATTGGGTGTAATGATTAGAATAGGAGTAGATGGATGTACGTTTCATCGTCAGGGTTTGTAGTTCAGTCAAGGGAGTTAGATAACAAGGAAGTGGCAAAAGCATATACGAAAAAAAAGATGAACTATGGAGTAGAGACGAGTAAACAAAAGATACATCTTGTGGTATGCCGAGAGATATGATATATATATATATATATATATATATATATATATATATATATATATATATATATATATATATATATATATATATATATATATAATCATCATCTCTTCCTACGCCTATTGACGCAAATATCGTCGGTTAGATTTAGCCACGCCAGTCGTCTCTATCTTGAGCTTTTAAATCATTAGTTCTCCATCCATCATTTCCTATCTCAGGCTTCATAGTCCTCAGCCATGTAGGCTTGGGTCTTCCAACTCTTCTAGTGCCGTGTGGAGTAAAGTTGAAAGTTTGGTGAACTAATCTCTCTTGAGGAGTGCGAAGTGCATGCTCAAACTATCTCCATCTACCCCTCACCATGATCTCATCCATATATGGCACTCGAGTAATCTCTCTTATAGTTTCATTTCTAGTCCTGTCCTGCCATTTAACTTCCACTATTCTTCTGAGGGTTTTTTTCTAATATAAAAACTCTGTTGGATGTTGTTTCATTGTCATACCACGACTCATGTCTACATAGTAACACCGATCTCACTAAACTGACATATAGTCGGATTTTTTTTATGTAATTTCAGGCGATTTGATTTCTAAATTTGATTAAATCTAGGCATTGTCTGATTTGCTTTTTTCAATCTTTCATTAAACTCAAATTCTAAAGGTCCTGTATTACAGATCATAGTTACTAAATATTTTAATGATTCCACCTCATTAATCCTTTCTCATTCCAATGATATTCCGTTCTCATCATCTCTGTCTTTCTTCTATTTATCTTGAGTCTAACCTCATGTGATATTTCATGCATTCTGGTAAGCGAGCTTTGCAAGTCTTGTGGTGTTCTGTTTATAAGGACACTATCATCAGCATACTCTAGGTGAGCTAATTTCCTGTTACCAATCCAGTCCAATCCTTCTCTACCATCCCCAACTGTACTATGGATTATAAAATTCATGAGGAGGATAAACATCATAGGTGGCAACACATAGTAGTACTCGGATATAGTGAAGTGAAAGAACGTACTATTTGAGATACAGATGCATGATCTAATCATGTGAAGATAGACAAGAGGATGGATAAAATGGTCAAGAAGAGAGTGGAGGAAAAAAGATGATGGAACGTAATGAAAACATAATACTTAATGGAGAAATTGAACAAGAACTTTAGTGAGAATAAGAGATTGCTACGCAGTGAAATATACATCGCGAAAAATATTGATGAAATGGATACCAGAATATAAGATGGGAATGGAAAATGTGATATCTAAAGTAAATGCAATTATGGTCTAGTTAAATGAGTCGTTTGAATGGTTCTTATGTACCAAATACCGAAGATAAGTAAAACTGAGTAACGAGTTAATGGTACCAGTCAATATAAGGTTTAAAATGATTGGGGAAGTGACTGTTCAAGGTGTAAGGCTATGAAGACACTTAGTGATGTAATGAAGTTTCATCAGAAGTGGGTATACAATTAAC
>NC_090731.1:141719480-141729480 GCF_036898095.1 Palaemon carinicauda
CGTGAACTGGCACAGAAAGACCATAAACAGACGCAAATGGAAGAACAGTCTGAGGCCTTTGTTCTGCAGTGGACTAGTAACGGCTGAAGGTGATGATGATATAAGTAGATAAATATATGGGTAGATAGGTAGATAGAGAAATATATCTCTGTGTACTTAAAAAGAATATCAGCCTTAAAAGTAACATTAATGAAACACTTGAATTAGTGAGGATGAGCCAGTTCCAATTTTGGGAAATTGTGTCTGTTGTCGACATTCAAAAGAAGGGGTGAACTGAGATAGTCTCAAGTCCTTCATGTGAGGAACTCGCTATTCCCACTAATATGGGGAAGTGTTTCTTTGTTATTTTTAAATCTGGTACCTGGATATGTTGTGATATATGTATCCAATAATATGGAAAATGAAAAGGTTAGAAAATTCAAGTGGAAATTACGAATTCTTATGCTATAACAAGTTATCATTACTCTTATATGTAGATATTCCTGTTTAGAAACCAAAGCCTTCTACATCGCTTGGTTAGGATATGGTGAGGCCAATTCCACCTTCAGCACGGTGCATTTGATAGATGGCATTGGAGAGGACGTATCAGGAAACCGACCCCTTAATGTAGGGATAACGGTGGGAAAGACAAAGGTTTATGTTTTACAAGTATATGTAAAAATAATTAAAATATAGTCATACCTTTGTTTATAGGAAAGATTTTCAAGTCGTCGGCCGAATTTTACAACAGAAAGGAAGGCTATCGTAATACATTTTTCATCTTATTTTAAGACTTTCATTAATAAGAGTATGCAAAAAGTAGGAGAAAAAATTAAAAGTTACGAGGCGTTTTTGGGAAAATAGTATACGTTATTGTAAAGGATTTTGTGTATAGTTATTTTTTAAAGGATTTTGTGTGCATAATTAATTTTTCACGTTTTGGTCACCATTTAGTGTTATTAGAATGTATTGCTGCGAACTTTATATGTTTTATGTCGGCTTTTTTACTCGTGCTTTAAATTGTTTATTTTTTTATGGTTATTGTAATCTGTAAAGAGCAGAGAAAGTTTCTGGCTGCAAGATATTTTCCACAGTTATAAGTGTGTCTATATTTTTTATTACTTATATGATTCTCATTAATTTAGATGTTTTCAGTCCGGTTCCCATTTTCCCAGGAAATTCTTGAGACATTCTGATATCCTACTCTGCCCTTATTTAATTACTAAAGTGTTTTCTCTATATATTATGATTTTTTAAATCTCCATTTTTTCTTATGCACCTTATCACTATCTTTCTGCCCATCTCCGCTTCCTTTTAACACATCATCCTTATACCAAAAAATTATAATTTTTGTCCATTTGTACTCCGAATCTTCTCATCGGTTTTGAATGACTAATCATTTGACCGAGACATATTTATTCCTTTTTATTATTGGCGCTGTTCCTTCATCGTGTACCGTCTATTTTGTTTTTAAGAACATAAATCCTACCTAAGTTATCTTCCCACATACTTTATATATTCCTATCATTTCCCCGTTATGTCTGTGGTTAATAATAACAACAACAACAACAACAACAATAATAATAATAATAATAATAATAATAATAATAATAATAATAATAATAATAATAACAACAACAACTAGAAAATCCCCCTGAGAGTACAGACCTTCGCCACAGCAGATTATTTCTCTACTTTCTGTTCGACCTTGACCTTGACCTTTTGACCTAGGACTTTCAAAATCGAAGCACTTCCGCGTCTTTGCATTAAGAATAATCCCTGAAAGTTTCATTACTCTAGGAGTAAAATTGTGGTAGGAAGTTGTTCACAAATAAAGAAAGAGACACAGTCAAGCGGACAAGCAGACTAACCCTGACAAAAACGTAGGTGGAGTGTTTAATTTCCAGATGAAATATAATTTCAAATAATGAAATGTACATTTTTTTTGTCTCTTAAAATACAAAGATGAAAATAAAGAAAGAAAACGAATGCGGGCGAAGCCTGGCTGATCTAAATTGGGGATTACCACTTTTCGCTCAATAGCCTTCTTGACCGAACAGCTCTAAGCCGACGAGTTCTCGTAGACCCATTATCACCAGTGGTGTAATTTTGATTTTAATATTAAAAAGGAGGTCTGTCCTCCAAAGTAGCTGGTGCAATTACTTAATAATAGATGCCCGTAGGTGTCCCAGATTGGCACAGCCCCTTTCGCTCCGAGAGGTTAAGTGCTGGTGGCCAGGTTGAGACCTGGTAAAGGTGAGACACGAATGAGACATAGAAATTTTTTTTTCTTTCTTTTATTCATACTATTGTGGCAGATCAAAGAAATATTTGTTTTACATAATTATTATAGTTATTGTTATATTTCTTCAAGGAAATTATAAGATATTGAATTAGAATTACAATTGATAGGTGGAAACTCAATTTCAAATGTTGAAAAATTTAGGTATAAGACAAAAATTAAAACAAAAACATTTTATCCGTATTTTAAATTGATTGATTGCTGGAAGAGATGGCTAAAAATAGGTTGATATTTAATTGGGTAAAATTGAAACATTTTAAGGGGAAAAGAAACAAGTAACCAAAATAACTGTTGGATAAATTATGCGATAAAGGCAATGAAATGGAAGAGCTTCAATAATCAGGAGGCTTCAGTTTGTATGAAAGACAAAAAAAATTATTTTGATATATTTCTTAACCTTTAACAATACCCAATTGATGACTTATGGGGCATTATCAAAGGTTACGAAATAATTTAAAACTGCATTAATTTTGAATAGTCTGATACGAAGAATCATGTAAAAGAGGTGTTTGACACACTTTTCGGCAGCAGATATTAAATGGAAAAATGCATAAATGCAGTTTTCGTATTTTCCTGAAACAAAATTGGAATGCTATTTATTCGGATATAAGTTGTCTTTGAATTTTAAGAACCACTTATACTTCTTGTAATAATTGTAAATATAAAGATGTATGTCCAAAAAGCATATTTAGTAGAGGGATGCCATTGATAACATTGATGGAAGTACAAAAGATACTTCATTGCAAAGATAATGCTGGAGCCAAAAGGCTACAAGCAGTTATGAGTAGTGAAGTGGCAAGGCATGGATAACATGGATGGAAGTACAGAAGCTACTTCATTGCAGAGAGAATGCTGGAGCCAAAAGACTACGAGCTGTTGTGAGTGGTAACAGCTCCAACGGAACAGGAATCGGGATTAATGAAGTTTACAAGTCTAGATATTTTCAAGGGTTGGGTAAACCTCACAATTTAGATGTTTTACAAGCAAAACCATCCCTTGAAACTCTGCATCGACCCCGTAGCAACAGTGGAATTGTGTTCTTTATTATTATTATTATTAATATTATTACTATTATTATTATTATTATTATTATTATTATTATTATTATTATTATTATTATTATTATTATTATTATTACCAGCTAAGCTACAACCATAATTGGAATAACAATATGCTATAAGCCGGAGGGCTCCATAAGGGAAAAATAGCCCAGTGAGGAAAGGAAATAAGGAAATAGATAAACGATAGAAGAAGTAATGAACAGTTAGAATAAAATATTTTTCAAACATTAACAACATTAAAACAGATATTTGATATATAAACTATAGAAGGACTTATGTAAGCCTGTTCAACATAAGAAATGTGCTACGAGTTAACTTTTGAAGTTCTACCTAGAAAGAAACTGTTTTCTTGCAGAGAGAATGCTTGAGCAAAGAGACCACACCTTTTCATAATAAACAGCTTCTCTTTAAATGGAATCGAATCAGAAACCAACGTAGTTCATAAATCTATATTTTCTAAGGGGGCAAGTAAGCCCAAGAGTGTAGGCTGCGTTGGACAAGCAATAATGGACCTACAGAAGTGACGTCAAACATGTTGCAAGAGTCGGGTTATAAGCTTCAATGAAGAGGTTGGAAGCTGATGAAGATTAACCATGATATCCTGTGAAGCTTTAGGGAAAGTCGTTCATGTATACAAAATTTATTATCTTGAAATTTTAAATTTCAAAGAATCTTGAAGTTTTCATCTAAAATTTGGTAATTAGTTTCGTAGTTTCCAATTTTTTTCTGTATGTTTTTTTTTCTTCACTGCCATAGCCTTTTTATTGAAGTGTATTTCAAACGTTCGTCCAATGTAGACCTGACGAAAAAAAGCGTAAAAAAGAGGTTTCGGATACTATATATGTATATATATATATATATATATATATATATATATATATATATATATATATATTATATATATATATATATATATATATATATATATATATATATATATATATATATATATATATATATATATATATATATATATATATATATATATATATATATATATCACGAAATCTGACACGTGAAGATCATAAAATATGTATTGCATCAACGAAAGAAAAAATGTAGAGAGAGAGAGAGAGAGAGAGAGAGAGAGAGAGAGAGAGAGAGAGAGAGAGAGAGAGAGAGAGAGAGAGAGAGAGAGAGAGAGAGAGATGAATCATTACTTTGTTTCCTATTACTCATTTAGGCTTAAAAATGTTGTTGCTGTTCGCATTTTCATTAAAATTTCAATCCTTTTCAAGGCTGGCATATTATTTCGCAGGATTGAAAATATGTATATAATTATAAACACGGCTATTAATTAATATGTAGAGGTCTGGTTTAATATGCATATTACACTTTCGTCAGGGCATAATGTTTTAATTACGATTTTAATGCAGTCCAGCATCAAAACCATGATATAATTATCCAATATTTTGCCGTCTAAATTTTTCCCTGATGGAGCCTTTGGGGTTATAGCTTCCTTCTTTTCCAACTAGGGTTGGCTAATAATAATAATCATTATGATAATGATAATAGTAATAACAATAATAATAATTATTATAATAATTATGCTAATAATAATGATAATAATGATAAATAATGCGTTATTTATGTGCGTATACCTTCTGCTTGTTACTAGAGAGAGAGAGAGAGAGAGAGAGAGAGAGAGAGAGAGAGAGAGAGAAGAAGAAGAAGAAAAAATCCTGTTTATTTATCAATACACTCGCTTCTTTACGATTTTATGAAGTACATAAATACACCAACTCGTGCACACACATACACACGTACACACACACTCTCCCATACACTCATGAAGAGTGAAAGACGCAAAAAAAAAAAAAATATTTTTTTTGAGTAGGAAGAGTCATCAAGTTGCTTGTGATTTATGTCTATTTTTTTCCGCTTATTTTTAGAAAGCTCTCGAGTACTTCTCGGTTTTTTTTTCTGGAGTTTTGCATAAGCTACTGACACTCATAAGAGACAGACAGTCAGACAGACATGCCAAAGCCCCAGATGAGTTTTATCTTTAGAACACTCGTAACTAGTTCCATCCGACATCATAAGAAAGACCAGGCGCTGCCCCCCATTTTATCGTACGTTGAAAACACAATCATAAACTCATCAAAGTTCCAGGAAAGAAGGGAAATGAATTAGTGAATCGGGCGCGAAATTAGAGAGGTAGGGTAGGGGTGAGGCGATGTTGGTATGGGGAGAGGGGAGTAGGTTGAGTTAGGGGATGGTGAGGGATGAGATTAGGAGATTTAATAGACGGAAAATTATTTGATTCGTATTGTCACGCCTTATTAACCTTTATGGTCGTGGCCGTCACCGATTGATCCATCGTGGACGAAACTGTATGCGTTGTTGCCTCCGCCAAAATCGAAGATTTTCCTGTGGGTATGTATTCACTCTTGTCTGTATGTTAGTTTACTTATTCGTTTGTTTAATTGTGAGCAACTTTACACAAAAAATACCGGGCAAATTTTCACTAAACTTGATAGTCATGTTGGATATGTCCCAAGGATAAATCTGTAACATTTTAGATGAAGTACTTCTGAGTACAAGTACGAAGCATTACTTTGAAAATAATTGCAAGGTTAAATAAATGGCAAATATTTTGTTAGTTAATTTTTCGTTTATGAACAACATTGCACAACTACTACTGAAGCAAATTCAACGAAACTTTGTGGACATGTGTATGATCCAAGGACAAATCCATTCGAATTTGAAGAATATGCGTCGAAGCTCAAGTACGCAATGGAGTTAAGAGAAAAATAAGATTGCTTGTCCTGGCGAAGGCATGCTGTTTACTGATTGCCCCTCTAGTTGTAGTTTGTTGTTATTGTTGCTCTAGACTACGCTGCCTCCATGACGGGACACAGGCCTCATACAATTCTTTTTTTCCTGTTCGTTTCCCTTTCCGAATAACATTATAATTTACTTTCTCGCAGAGAAAAGGAAAATGTACATGCATATATACACACCAATGCTCATATCTCAGTGGTGATTAATCTCCCCTGAATTACAATGGAATTATAATCTTCCTCCTCATTGCTGCCCAAATTTAGAGCTTTCTTCGGGTTCACGGGTTCCCTATGTCCCTGATCTTTTCCTTTCTGCTTCGAAAGACGAGACTCGTTTCCTAGGAAGTCAGCCGTTTCTCCATCCACGTTCGTCTTCGGTTTGCTTTTCAATATCCTTTTGGTCTTGCTTTGTGAACGGAATTGATTGGTCTGTGCCATTCATACTTACTAGTGCTGTCTGTATGTATGCTTTTATGTGCGTGCGCACACCCACCCACCCACACACACACACACACACACATATATATATATATATATATATATATATATATATATATATATATATATGTGTGTGTGTGTGTGTGTGTGTGTATATGTATATATATGTGTGTGTTTTACGTGTATGTGTATATATATATATATATATATATATATATATATATATATATATATATATATATATAAATATATGTGTGTGTGTGTGTTTTACGTATATATATATATATATATATATATATATATATATATATATATATGTGTGTGTGTGTGTGTGTGTGTGTGTGTTTAATCAATCAATTTTTAAAAGCACAAGACTATTAGAAAGAAAATAAACGCAAAAATTCATACAAGACTATTAGAAAGAAAACAAACGCAAAGATTCAGTCTGAACTGTTCATTGCAGTATATTTATAAATGTTACGAGGAACTGCGTGAACCAGATTGATGGAATACCCACAAGTATAGCAAAGCAGAAAAGGAGTAATCTTGGAAACGTAGGTGTTGTTTTTCAATGGTTGCTATTTCTTACTTGGCTTTTTTCATCATGAAACATTGAAAAATATATCTTTGTTGTTTATTTTTACACTGTAAGCAAACTTAAAAAAAGTACTTGAAAACTATCGGTTTTAATTAGACTGTATTTAGTTGTAGTAATTTCCAACACATAAGGCTATACAAACTCAATAATATCTTTCCTACTGATATGATGAAAGCTGGAAAATGATTTGTTATCGTGCATACTATACTCATAATTCTTTCGAAAATAACATTTTTTTTTTTTAATAATAATGCAGTACGTTAAATATGGAATTTGTCACATGATTTACATGAAATCATTATACATCCTTTATTATTGTTGAGAAGCTTTTTTTCAATGACGTTTTTTACACATGTTTTTCATTCTCAAATGCCACAATAATACTACATTTTTAGTTAGAACTTTAAAATCTTAGTTGTATGTTCAGATAAGTATTTTTCTTTTTTCTTAATGGTTATCTTTTCTTATCATAAAGTATTAATGCCCCCTGTGGCCACGGGGGCATAAAAACAATTAGGATAGCGCCAACGTTATCCCTGCGTGTCGTAAGAGGCGACTAAAAGGGACGGGACGAGGGGGCTGGGAACCCCCTCTCCTGTATCTACATTCTGTGAGACATCGAGAAAGAGATGGAGCTGGGGGGAGAGTGACTGCTCCCTGCACTCTAGTTTTGGGGTGTTTGAATGTGCGTGGATGTAGTACGATAGAGATTAAAAGATGTGAAATTGGAAGTATGTTTAGGAATAGAAGGATGGATGTATTGGCCTTGTGTGAGACAAAGGTAAAAGGAAAGGGTGAAGTGATGTTTTTTGAAATGTCTGGTAGAGTGTCTGGGATTGAAAGGGGAAGAGCGAGAGAGGGTGTGGCTTTATTGTTGAGTGAATGGATGACAGGTAAAGTAGTGGAATGGAAGGAGATATCATCTAGGTTAATGTGGGTAAGGGTTAGCTTGGGTAGGGAATGTTGGGTGTTTGTCAGTGCGTATGGGCCAGGTAGTGAATAAAGTGAAGAAGAGCGGAATGAGTTCTGGAACGAATTAACTAGGTGTGTAGAAGGACTGGGTAGAAGGAATTATGTAGTTGTCATGGGTGACTTAAATGCTAGAGTGGGCGCTGGAGAGGTAGAAGGTGTCATTGGGAAGTATGGCGTACCAGGTGATAATGAGAGTGGTGAGAGACTGGTAGAAATGTGTGTTGAGCAAGAGATGGTGATAAGTAATAACTTTTTCAAAAAGAAAGATAAAAATAAGTATACATGGGTAAGAGTGGCAAATGGAAGAGTAGTAGAAAGGGCATTAATGGATTATGTGTTGATAACTAAAAGAATGTTTGGAAGATTGAAAGACGTGCACGTGTTTAGGGGTATGGCTAACGGTATGTCTGATCATTTTTGGTGGAAGGAAAATTAGTTGTAGCAAAAGAGTGGATGTAAAAGGGAGCTAGTGAGGGTTGAAGAGCTAATAAAACCGGGGGTAAACAGTATATATCAGGAAAGGTTGAAAATGACATATGACGAAGTGAAAGTAAGAGAAACTGGCAATTTAGAGGAGGAGTGGAAGTTAGTAAAAGAAAATTTTATTGGGATTGCAAGTGATGTGTGTGGCAAGAAGGTTGTTGGAGGCAGCATGAGGAAGGGCAGTGAATGGTGGAATGAAGGAGTGAAGGTGAAAGTGGAAGAGAAAAAGAGGGCTTTTGAAGAATGGCTGCAGAGTAATAGTATAGAGAAGTATGAAAAATATAGAGAAAAATGTGGGAGTAAAGCGCAAGGTACGTGAGGCAAAGAGGGCAGCTGACCTGAGGTGGTGTCAGGGATTGGGTCATTCATATGAAGAGAATAAGAAGAAGTTTTGGAAAGAAGTGAAGAGAGTAAGGAAGGCTGGCTCAAGAATTGAAGAGACAGTGAAAGATGGAAATGGAAGGTTGTTAAAAGGAGCGGAGGCAAGGAAAAGTTGGGCGGAATATTTTGAAAGTTTACTGAATGTTGAGGATAATAGGGAGGCAGATATAATTGCTGTTGCAGGTGTTGAGGTGCCAGTGATGGGAGATGAGAATGAGTGAGAGATTACAATAGATGAAGTGAGGAGAGCACTAGATGAAACGAGAGTAGGAAAAGCGTCTGGTATGGATGGTGTGAGAGCTGAGATGTTGAAGGAAGGGGGTGTGATTGTTTAATATGTGTTTTGTGTTGTCAATGGTACCAGTAGATTGGGTTTGTGCATGTATTGTACCACTATATAAGGGTAAGGGAGATGTGCATGAGTGTTGTAATTCAAGAGGTATTAGTTTGTTAAGCGTATTTGGAAAAGTGTATGGTAGAGTAATGATTAATAGGATCAAGGATAAAACAGAGAATGCAATCTTAGAAGTCCAGGGTGGTTTTAGAAGAGGTAGGGGTTGTATGAATCAGATTTTTACAGTAAGGCGGATATGCGAGAAATATTTAGCAAAAGGTAAGGAGGTGTATGTTGCGTTTATGGATCTGGAGAAAGCGTATGATAGAGTTGATAGGGAAGCAATGTGGAATGTGATGAGGTTATATGGAGTTGGTGGAAGGTTGTTGCAAGCAGTGAAAAGTTTCTACAAAGGTAGTAAAGCATGTGTTAGGATAGGAAATGAAGTGAGTGATTGGTTTCCGGTGAGAGTGGGGCTGAGACAGGGATGTGTGATGTCGCTGTGGTTGTTTAACTTGTATGTTGATGGAGTGGTGAGGGAGGCGAATGCTCGAGTGCTTGAAAGAGGATTAAAACTAGTAGACGAGAATGACCATGAATGGGAGGTAAGTCAGTTGTTGTTTGCGGATGATACTGTACTGGTTGCAGACACAGGAGAGAAGCTTGGCT
>NC_090731.1:141741980-141746980 GCF_036898095.1 Palaemon carinicauda
TTTAATTATGAGACTGTTTTGCTGTTTTAATTTAACAATTAAACCTTTAATGCTTTCTGTTATTGGACTGCGACCTCGCTCACTAGGCCTGTGAGATGGTGCACTGGTAGTAAGGTAGTGCTAGAATGAGAGGTGGGAAGGAACCGTTAGGTGATAACTGTGAGGCGATGTGAATGCAACTAAACTTAATTAAACAATCATCGAGATTTTATACGGCGATTTGCGAGCAAGAACGTCACAAAAATTCTAACATGATAAAGCTTGTGCTAGCATGAAAACACAGGACGGTGTGATAACAGTGCAGGGAAGAGCAAGTGATAAGATAAAAAATGAAAACCAATTACAGTGTACAAGCGTGTATGAAACACGTGTGGTACAGAGATGTCATGCACTGGTCCCTGTAAGCGTGGGACTAGGACATCATGCACTTATGTTGCATAGTATAGGAGGCTTGTAAAGATGCGCACTGCAGCTGAGAAACGAGAAAATTGGCCAGTATATTCTGCACATAAGCTAAGCACACTTTGAATTTGACATTGTGCTGTCTAAATGTAAAATAGATGCTGGATTTACATGCAAATTTCGATTAATGATCTTAGAATGGAAATTCCTTGTTTATGAGACAGACGGCAAATACTGTAACAGTATATCGTTCCGAAGCTTCAATTCCTATTCTATAATTGTTTAATTATTTAGTATCTATGTATTATCCATTTATGTGTTTATTCTAAATAAAAGTAAAAAACAGCATTATGAATTATTAGAGGGACACGGAATTTATTCCGCATTTATGTTCATCCTTCGAAACAAAGGAATAAAATATGCAAAACTGAAATGTCGTAAAATGTAAAGAAATGAAAACCGAACAAAAGAACCAAATAAACGAAAACTCATGACTGTAAATGCAGAAAGCGAAACAAATTGATATAATGAAAATAAAGGGAATGTGAATGAGGATACAACAAAAGAAACGTACAGATGATCACAACAAAAATATGAAATAAATTGCAACAAAAGAATCAAATGAATGAACTAAAAAAGGATTCAACAAAGAAGTCGAGTGGTTTTCCTCCCTTTAATCTTTCAAAACACATTAATCTTTTCATTTTGGGGAATTGCTTATTTTCAGTTCCCTAAATCGATGGAAATATGATCGTATAAGACGGTCAATCTTTCATGATAAATGGATTAAACGAGAAATACGCAATGAAGGTACTACTGTGTTATTTTCATCTTTATTTATTTATTATTGTTTACATTAATAATAATAATGATAATAATAATAATAATAGTAATAATAATAATGATAATAATAATAATAATAATAAATTAACCCAGCTTTTGACGTTTTTGGTTATGGGCTTTCTTGAAATAACTTTAAGTCGTTATGTGAATAGTAACTCAAAATGATGACCCATTTGGGAAGTTATTTAGTAAAACATTGATATGGGTGGTTTTATTTTTCTTAATTTTTTTTATGATCCTAGGGTTTTAGTTGTTACTTTGGCTAACACACACAAAAAAAAAAAAAACAAGAACTCTCTCCTTATAATATTCTGACGATATGATGTTATCAGTTATAAACACTATATATATATATATATATATATATATATATATATATATATATATATATATATATATATATATATATATATATATATATATGTGTGTGTGTGTGTGTGTGTGTATTTTATGCATGAATATATGTATATATATATATATATATATATATATATATATATATATATATATATATAGAGAGAGAGAGAGAGAGAGAGAGAGAGAGAGAGAGAGAGAGAGAGAGAGAGAGAGAGAGAGAGGTTTGAAGGTTTAAAGGCCACTCATGAATGACAGAGGCAAGGGACAGGGATATTGCCCTTTCAAGAAGGACAATGCTTCAGAGACTGACCATATATACATATCATCAGCGCCCAAGCCTCCTGTCCACCCAAGCTAGGACCAAGGAGGGCCAATCATTGTCTGCGGATGACTCAGCAGATAGACCTATAGGCTCCCCCCAAACCCCCATCCTTAGCTCACAAGGATGGTGAGGTTGCAGCGTCCAAAGAAACTAATGAGTTTGAACGGGACTCGAACCCCACTCTGGCGTTCATCAGTCAGGGACATTACCACATCAGTCAACATGGCCTCGATATAGAGAGGTATAAAATAATGACAAATTTTGAGAGTAATCATACAAATGATGATACGAGCATATTAAATGACACACTTGTTCTCCAAGTGATACTATTAAAATCTGGGTGATTGGCCATTTTGAAAATTCAAGGTAGGCCACCAAATTACTCATTTGAAGTTGATGTGTTGCTTATATTCGGAGCTAAGCTATGTGCATAAAATGCGCACAACTAGTTTTAATAAGGAAAAATTAACTACTAATTAATAACATACTTGGGAACTGTAATAGTTTTAGTCTTTCAAACATTGAAAATTTATGATTTTGAGTAATTATTATTAATCATGTATTTTCAATGTTCTACATATCAACTTTAATGAAATCCATAAAGTGTTAGATTATTATACTTTGCATAATTTTCATAATTATGAATTAATCGAAATTGTACAAGCAACAAATATCTTGAAGAAAGACGTGAAGTTTAACCATAACATCTTTCAGTTTCCTTCAGCCATTAAATGTTGGTTCACTGCGTAATTTGTTTTCCTTAATTCATTTTCTACCGAGTGTCATTCCATTAATTACGGTAAAGCTTCCCAGGTCTTGTTTTCAGCGCGTTTCTCGCTTTCTCTCTTGCAGAGGAAATCTTAATTAAGTTCTATTTATGTTCCTTTGCCGAGAGCAAAACAAAAGAGGTGATGCAATTGCAAGCAGAAACCCTCGTGACTTTAAGACGCAAGAGTTTTTTTGTAGTATAATTTGCAAATTGTTGAGCTTTTGATGTGGAAGATTTAATATCAGCGAGGAGCTCAGACGTAGAAATTGCATTTTATGATAGAGGCTTTTCGTCTTTGATGAATTAATGAAAAGATTAAACGGACTTTTAAGAAATACTAGAGGTCATGGGGATCAAATGTTTGTAGAAAAATGAAGATATATTGAATGCGTTTTTCCATAATGGAGGAAAGTTCATCTATCCTGCTAAAAAACGTTATTTCATCACAATAATTCTAAAAGAGGTAATATATATATATATATATATATATATATATATATATATATATATATATATATATATATATATATATGTGTGTGTGTGTGTGTGTGTGTGTGTGTATGTGTGTGTGCGTGTATGTGTGTGTGCGTGTAAGAGTTTTCATAATGCTTACCATCCTTTGCATTCAGATCTTCCCGGACAATACCATCTTGTTTTTAATACTAGTTTTGCAATTAATTCTAATAGTCATGTCTTCTCCATCTTAAGGCTCAATACTACTCAGTGTACTTGAAGTTTAATTCCAGCTGTGACTATTTTGTGGAATGATCTATGTAATCAGGTAGTTGAATCTGTAGAACTTCAAAAGTTAAAAATTGAAGCAAATGTTTTTATGTTTAACTGGCTGACATAGGTCTCTTTTTATAAAAATGAAAGATCTATTTTAATATCTTACGTTAATTGTTCATTACTTCTAATGTAGTTTATATATTCTCTTATTTGGTTTCGTCACTAGGCTATTTTTCCTGCTTATAGGATCCTGCTTTTCCAAATAGCGTTGTAGCTTAGCTAGTAATATATATATATATATATATATATATATATATATATATATATATATATATGTATGTATATGTATATATATATATATATATGTATGTATATATATACGATGTATATATATATATATATATATATATATATATATATATATATATGTAAATATATATACTTATACATATATGTATACATATACATATACATATATGTATGTATATACATATCCATATATGTATGTATATACATAGCCATATATGTATGTATTTATATATAAATGTATAATTTATATATATATATATATATATATATATATATATATATATATATATATATATATATATATATATATATATATATCTTATTTATAAGAATGAAAACAGATTGCGTTGAATTGGAGATGGAAACTTTCAAGTCAAGGTATTGTAAGAATTGTGTCACATATTAAATTGAAGAATTGAAAAATCATCCAATATACCACTGTTTATAGAGAACTTGCATAAAGCCATTTAATTAGAATAAGAAATAAATAAATACACTGGTATGATAGATATGATACATTAATATTGATTATTTATGATAAGATGAATGTTTTGGATGAACATGCTCGAATATACAAAAATATTGGATGGCGTTAGTTTACCGAACTTGATGATTTAAAAAAGGTTAAATATATTTAATGAGATTACAAGAAAAAAGGTTAAATTTTTATGATATAAAATTCAATACAATGTTAAATATAACCATCTAAAATTATATACAAAATTAAATATATAGATTTAAAATTTGATACAAATTTAAATTATATATCTATAATTCGAGACAGAATTAAATATATAGATCTAAAATTTTATACTAAATAAAATATATAGATTTAAAATTTTATACAAATTTGAATTTATAGATCTATAATTCTATACAAAATTAAATATACAGATCTTAAATTTGATACAAAATTAGATATATAGAATGTCAAGAAATAGTTTTGATGCTAATGCCAACTAAACCATTCAATTAAAATAAACCTACATTTATATCTCTTCTCAAGTGCTATGGATAATCAACATAAGAGGATTTAATTATAAATTGATATTGAATTACATTTCACCCTTTATGAAGCTAACAACCTTCCTCATAAGGAAATCAAACCATCCTTAATATATTTAAAAAAGAAACAGTCTCGGATTATATACATTCAAATGAAAGAATAATCTTACCAATAACCTTCACTAATCAAAAGAAAAAAAATGAATTCAATCTCGTAAATGTTTTTTTTTTTCTATTTTCTAAAGTTAAGGAAATCAAACCATC
>NC_090731.1:141751980-141759480 GCF_036898095.1 Palaemon carinicauda
TAATGGTTAGTTTTAAAATAAGACAACAGAAAAACACCTATATAATTCAATATATATATATATATATATATATATATATATATATATATATATATATATATATATATATGTATGTATGTATGTATATATATATATATGTATGTATATATATATATATATATATATATATATACATATGTATATATATGTGTGTGTGTGTGTGTTATTAACCATATATTCATAAGACCAGACCAGACATCAATAGAGGCAATAAGCGCTAAGAAAAGAGCCCAGTACTAAAACCTGTACCTTACGTGGAATCACCGAAGGATCCACTTCTATGCGAATCGATTATTAAAGATAATCTATTTGAATAAACCGACGGTGAACTCTTCCTATATCAGTAGTCAATCATCGTCACTGCAACACCCCCCCCCCCCCCTACCACCACACCTCATCCCCTCAGGTTCTATCCACAATGGGAATGGACCAATTCATTTTCACCGACAAAGACACAGCTGTGGAATTAATGACAAGAGTGAAATTGAGTGGAAAGGATTTTCAGGCTCTGACTAGTGGGCGATATAGGTTCGGGCATGAGAAATCACGAGATACATGTTTGATGTATTATTTTGTATAATTTATTTTCTTATGTCATTTATTGATTCAAAGAATTATATAAATTTATTGTTTGTGAAATGAAAAGGTACACAGTACAATTTGTAATAGTTTGCTATCGTTGATTCATTGACTCAGTGGGATTTTATGTAGGAAAATGTAAATGTAACATATTGCTCCAATTTTTCACCATTTATTTCGTACCTAAATACAGTAGGTTCTATGATTTTAGTCTTATATAGGTTACTGTTCATCCTGACAGGGACTGTATTATTATTATTATTATTATTATTATTATTATTATTATTATTATTGTTATTGTTGCAATTATTATTTTTATCATATTATTACTATTTACACAATCAAACAAAACATCTGTGAATGGAACAGTCGCATGATACAACTATTCAAGATCTAGTAGATGTTTTTTTTCACATACAAAACTAAAAATCTTAGACAAGACCAAGTTTCTTTTCTTTTATTTGTACTGATCTTTCTATTATTAGAAGTAAATGATACAATAATAACTCTACAGTTAATAGACGCCATATTTCACTACCAACCTTTACATTGGAAAGGGAAATTACATAATTGTAATTCCCCTTGCCTCTCTGCATTACTTTAAATTGGACAGCTTTCCTAATTATGAATAAAAAAGGAAAGCGCGAAAAATACCTTACATGATTAGTTTGAGTTATTACATAGAATATGTACAAAGGTATATGATATTTGATGAGGTAAAAATGTTAAATTGTTTTTATTACATTAAATAACTAAACATCATTTGGTTCGAGTCTTTTTCTGAAATCAATTATTATACATTACAGATCCTCATTTAGTAATAAAACGATATTTTATTTATGTTTTTTAATATTTGTAAAAAAATTTAATTATACTCCTTTAGAAATAATGTCTAGTTAAAGGCTTGTTTTTTTATTTCTTGACAAAATCTCCAGTAAATTCTGTTACTAAACTTTAAATACAAGAAAATTCCAGCTACCACCACCAAAATATAACTTTTTGGTCTTCTCTTGGTATGAATATCTGTGTTTAATGAAAGGAAAAATTTATTTACATATGTTTTAGAAGTTTATACGCAGAAGAATTTCACGCAATTGTCAGACAAATGTAAACTTAATTAGCCAGGAAGGTTTGGACGCGCAATATATGATAATCCTCGGGAGAAACCTTGAATAATTTGGCAGTTGCTTTCGAATAAGGCCTCATCAGTTTGAGTACAATTTGCCATGAGAAAGGTGCAAAAGATGCTGGTTTTATTAATTTTTCTTACTACATTTCACATATTCAAATATTTCCTATAACATTTGATTATATCTCTAAAATCCTCATTTTAATATGAAACCATTCATTTTATATATACAGTATATATATATATATATATATATATATATATATATATATATATATATATATATATATATATATATATATATGTATGTATATATATATATGTATATATATATATATATATATATATATATATATATATATATATATATATATATGTATATATATATATGTGTGTGTGTGTGTGTATGTATGTGTGTGTGTCTGTCTATCTGTGAATATATACGTATATTTTTCTATGTATAGGAATATTGGTAGTCAGGCACATATGTTTCTTTTAATCGCGTATTAAATGTGGAACATATGCGCACGTTGTAGAGAAATTCTGATAGTTATTAGAATTTATTTTTAAGTAGGAGTTTTTTCATCATTTATGAAAGTCATCTTATGCTATAAAAGAAATACAATTCTTATTAGATATACAGTTTATTACTAAACAAATTTCATATACAGATGAATTTTTAATGATTAACCCATCTATTTAGATGTCAATTTTAAAAATTACTGTGTTCTCTGGGTATGTATATATTCTCATATGAAATTATATCTTTTTTGTTATTTTTTTTTTTTTTTTTTTTTTTTTTTTTTTTTTTTTTTTTTTTTTTTTGGTGGCAGGTAATCCGTCTAGAATATAGATGATAATTATGATTTCATGCCAATTGTTTTTTAATACTTTATTTACTAATATTCCTTTTTTTCTTTCTTTGCAGGTTGAAACTATGGGAGGTGTTGAAATGGCGATCGAGGAATTTAATAACAGATTTGGAAATCAAAAAGCTATGTAATTAGAAGTGACACTGGGCAAATGCCTCGCCTCTCATGATGATTGTGAACGCACTTTGTAGTGGGTGATGCTCTGTGATTAAAACTGGAAACAAATCAATGCCTCCATGAGACACAGACGAACAAAGTATATCGTTTAGACTTTTCTTTGTCTTTTTTTACGCGTTAAAGCGATCTATTCATTATGTGCGAAAGTATTTTCCAACAATTAATTGAATATTACTGAAAATAGAAGTATTCACTATCAAGATGAAAAAATATTGGGCCATTTTTCACTGGGGGTGCGCGCCAACTTCATTCCGAAAAGATTCAGGCGGTTTGAGGTGTAGCTGACTTCTTGCACAGAAATCACTACTTGTAGGTCACTATCAGTGCACTCAGAATCCTCTTCTTCATCCATTCCCTTCTTCAATCTAGTTCGTCAGTTCTCACCTCTACTGGAATCCCTCACTATACATTATCAAAAAGATGATACCCCGCATTACAAACAATCGCACCGCCAACTGGGGAAAGCATGTCCACAGCCTCTTCAGCCTCAAAGTCTCGGATTTCAAGCATGAAAAATCTCGTGTCAACTTGGATAATAGTCCATTCATCCTTGAGGAATATGAGTCCCATAGTGAGGCAGGTGAGGGATGGCCTCCTCCAGTAGCAGGATCACCAGGAAGACATGAATCTTCTACCACCACAACCACGCTCTCGCCTTTAACCAGGTGGGGTAATGGTCACTTTGCAAGGAAGGAGTTGCCTACACATTATGATGAGGCAATAGATGCTGACGAAGGTGGATACCTACCACCTTCTTATCAAGTTGACGACGATGAAGAAGGGGACCATTCAGGGTCAAGCACAGCCACCACCTTACCTGACCTGACAGGAACTTTTGCCCTGCATGATGATGACGACGATGAAGATAATGCGGTTGGCAAGGACTTTTTCCATAGAGTGAGAGGGACTGGAGGATTTAGCACGAGGTATGGTATAAACTTTGCCATTGATACCTCCGACCGCAGTGACTCGCAGTGGTGGTTCAGGACATCAGACACAGCAGGACCTGTGCTCATCGATGCCCATAACAATGCCACAGATTGGGTAAATGATACTTCTTTGAACTGGGCGTCAGACATCTCTGCAACTGTTGCTAATGAAACGATAGCATGTTCAAATCTCTCGCACAATGACTCAAGATGCACAGGGGAGGGAGACGGACCTTTAATCATCACTCCAGAGAGCTTATCTCTTTGTCTTCTCCTTCTCTTTTTTGCTGTGTCAACTATTTTTGGCAATGGTCTTGTCATCGTAGCTGTAGCTCGCGAGCGTTATCTTCACACTGTCACCAACTACTTTATCATGTCTCTGGCTGTAGCTGACTGTCTTGTTGGAGCCTTAGTCATGCCCTTCAGTGCCCTTTATGACTCGTTTGATTACTGGCCTTTTGGACCTGATTTTTGTGACGTCTGGCGTAGTTTTGATGTTTTAGCGTCAACGGCGTCTATACTTAACCTTTGTGTCATATCACTAGACAGATACTGGGCCATTACAGATCCCTTCACATACCCGAGTAGAATGTCTCCAAGAAGAGCTTGTATGCTCATTGCCCTGGTATGGGTTTGTTCTGCGCTCATATCATTCCCGGCCATAGCTTGGTGGAGGGCCGTCTCCGAACCCCATCCTCCAGGGAATTGTCCCTTCACAGAAGATTTGTCATACTTGGTTTTCTCTTCAACGATAAGTTTCTATGGTCCATTATTCGTGATGGTTTTCACTTACTTTCGCATATATAGAGCAGCCACAGAGCAAACGAAATCTCTGAAATTAGGTCAGAAGTTAGTGTCTTCGATGGGTGATGGAGAGATGGAGCTGACTCTCAGAATTCACAGAGGAGGAGTGGGTGGCAGTGGAGGAGCGAGTAGTAACGGCAATGGCATGCCAAGGGCCCATTATCCTGCAGGGAAAACCTGTAGCTATGCCCCGGAAAATGGAGGGCTCGGAGACTCTCATGCCCTGAGCTCGCCCTTAGATGACGGTGAAGGGTGCCCACTGGGCCCCATGCATGAGGGTTCCTCACCTGACAGCTCAACGAAAATGGTAGCGAGAAATATTAAAAACTTTTCCATATCAAGGAAACTTTGTAAATTTGCCAAAGAGAAGAAGGCGGCCAAAACCCTAGGCATAGTGATGGGGGTCTTCATTGTTTGTTGGTTGCCGTTCTTTGTCACAAACCTCTTGTCTGGTTTATGTGGAGAACAGTGCATCCGGGAACCTGCATTGGTTGGGGGCGTCGTCACCTGGCTGGGTTGGATCAACTCGGCAATGAATCCTGTTATATATGCTTGTTGGGCCAAAGATTTTCGAAGGTAAGATAACAGATATTACTTGTGTATAAGTCATTACAGTGTGATAGCCATTGAGAAAAATTTAATGTCAGTTTTTATTTCAAAATATTCCGGATACTTGATTTAGAGTATCTAAATCAGATCCCAGGTAAATAATAGTAAATTCTGATTTAGCCTAGTTTCTTACTTTTGTAATAAAGCTTTCATAAGCTTTTCACTTTTTTCAAAGATCTAATCAGTAACAATTTCCATAATCGATAAAAACAATTGACAAGCGTAAAATTATCAAATCCATTAGATTCGATATTAAAAAACAATACATTGGAGTATTAAATTGGAACATTAAATCAGCAAAAATTAACGTTTAGCAATCAATTAATTGATGAGAACCTTTAAAATAATAAGTCTAACTTAAATTTTTTTTTTTTAAAGATTTACATTTTATTTATCTTTAAGTGTATAATTAACTACTAAAGGAAAATAGAAATACTCATTAAACATGTAATTCAGTCAACTATTATTACAGGCAAATTACTAGTAAGTATTGAGTTTTATCAATATACCGTATGGGTATAATTCAGGCAAAAATATCTAATATTCCATTTAGAAGCTTTAGTTTATCACAATGCCAAGTCATGTAATTGTTAATAGTGTTCTAAAAATTCTTCATTGTTCCAAATATGTTATTATAGAGGTGCATGTTATAAGTGTTGTTTATTATAATATTACCAAGATTTTTTTACGATGTTCAATTATTTAGTAAGGTACAACTTAACTTTAAGAATGTTTTTTATGTAGCATATATACACACACATACACACACACACACACACACACATATATATATATATATATATATATATATATATATGTGTGTGTGTGTGTGTGTGTGTGTGTGTGTGTGTGTGATGTTTATGTCTGAAATGCTATTACGTTAAATGGGTCGACGCCTACGTCTGCCGTAAGCCTGAGGGTTTTTTCAAAGATGAAGGAAAGAAGTACTCTTAATCCATGAACGTATCGATTCAAGTTACATATCCGTAAGCTCCTTCTGATGACATCTATGTGAAGTACACTTAAAACTCTCTCTCTCTCTCTCTCTCTCTCTCTCTCTCTCTCTCTCTCTCTCTCTCTCTCTCTCCTAAAGTTAGAATTCATTGGCTTCAAAATTCTCACAGTTTGCCGAAGAATATTTTCTTCTCTTCCAAAGAAGGACAAATAATCGGGCATAAAATAATCTTCCATTGTCCACTTCTGAAGGCTTCTCTAAGAAGTAGACTTCTCTGAGTACTGTAGAAAATAAAGAAATATTCGTCACAAGTAAATTAAAACCTTTTTGTGAAAAAGGTTTCTCTGGGTGTAGGCGTAAAAAAAAGATAAAAAAAAATAAAGGAAGAGCGAGGGAACACCGTTCCTTCTCCAAGGAATTGTGATGTGCTACAAGTTTCAAGCTTGGAGAAGATATAATGAAGTTAAGTGAGTGAAAAAAAAAAAAAAGATCTGGCCGGATCAGATTATTGTTTGTGGGCATTCAAGGACTTGAGATCTATTCATCTTTTTTTCTTGCAATTTTTTATCATTTCAAGAGATATTTATATCAGCGAAATTTAATTACTTTCTCTACATTTTGCATTTTACTTTTATAATTATAAGGTATTGGATGTATGTATGTGGGTGTGTGTGTATTTGTGTGTGTATATATATATATATATATATATATATATATATATATATATATATATATATATATATATATATATATATATATATATATATATATATAAATCATCAATATCAGCCTTTACTAGTCCACTGTAAAACGAAGGCTTCCACTTGCGTCTGTTTATGGTCATTCTGGGCCAGTCCACGCCCGCAAACTTTCTTAAGTCGCCAATCCATCGTCTTCTCTTCCTTCCCCTGCTTCTTTTACAATCTCATGGGGCCCATTCTGTTATTCTTAATGCCCATCTAGTGTCAGTCATTCTCATTATATGTCCTTCCCATGTCCACTTCTTTTTTTTACATGTTGTTCGAATATTCTCTACTTTAGTTTACTCTTGTATTCATGCTGCTCTTTTATGTCTAGTAGTGTTATTCCCACCATTATTGTTTCCATAGCTCTTTCAGTTGTAACTATATTATGTTCAAAGGCTTTAGTAAAGCTCTAAGTTTCTGATGCATAAGTTAATACTGGTAGGACCATTTCATTAAATACTTTTCTTTTTAGAGAAAGTGGCATTTTACGTTTCTTAATCTCATTTTGTTTACTAAGCGCTCTCCATCCCATGTTTATCCTTCTTATAATTTCGTAATTTCGGTTTCGTGTCCTGAGGAAACAATTATTATCTGTCTTAAGTACGTAAATTCATTAACAACCTCTAGAGCAGGGCTACTCAACTGGCGGCCCGCGGTCCGA
>NC_090731.1:141761980-141789480 GCF_036898095.1 Palaemon carinicauda
ATACTGCAACATTTCACTTCTGATCTTCTTAACTCTTGACGTGTTTCCTTTCTACAACCTCTTAACCACCTCTCATACTTCCTCGTCAGTCACTTTCACAAACAGACCCAGTCTTATACTAATCCTTTTTACTCGTGCATCTTCCCGTTATGTTCCTGTTCTATCCTTTCCTTTCAACCATTCATCAAAATACTCACTCCATCGGTCAAAGCATGGAGTTGTTCGACAGCATCTCTCCATTTGCCTTCTCTATTTTGAGATATATTCGTTCATTTTATTCCCTCTAATTTTTTATTTTGTATTCCTTTAGTTTATTATTCACCTCTAATTTTTCTCTACTAGCCATCGTTTTTCTCTCCTGCTTTATTCCTATCCACCATACCCATCTTGTAAGTTCGTATTTGCTTTTTTTTATCATATAACGGCATATCTAATTATCGTTTTTTTTTTCTTAGATTATTCATTTTAACCTTACCCTCTTATACTCATGATATTCTTGCTGTCCCTGGAGTCTCATCATCGAGATTTGAATGATCCTCATTCACTCATATCAAATCGAAATTTTTAACCATAGACAATATTTCTCATATTTTCTTATAAGTTTCCCCCTTCCTTCGTATCCAACTTATTTTTATTTGTTATGCTTATAGCCTCGTTTTATATATATATATATATATATATATATATATATATATATATATATATATATATATATATATATATAAATTATATAATAATGATAATGATGATAATAATAACCACACTTGATCTCGCATATTACAAGTTGTAGCAAAAAATTACCAATTTTGGATTATTACGGCTATGATATGCTTAACAATGGGTATCCTTTAACCTTGGTCAATTTATTGGTTAGACTTTAGCTATGTCAAACAGCTTTTCTAGGAGAAGAATACTCTAAAATCAAACCATTGTTCTCTAGTCTTGGGTAGTGCCATAGTCTCTGTACCATGGTCTTCCACTGTCTTGGGTTAGATATCTTTTGCTTGAGGGCATACCCTGGCACAATATTCTATCTGTTTCCCTATTCCCTTCCTCACTGGGCTAATTTCCTTGTTAAGAGTACTTGGGCTTATAGATTCCTGCTTTTTCCAGTTAGGGTTGTAGCTTAGTAATAATAATAATATAATAATTATTATTATTATTATTATTATTATTATTATTATTATTACTAACTAAGCTACAACCCTAGTTGGAAAAGCAAGATGCTATAAGTCCAAGGACTCCAACGATGAAAGGAGATAAATAAAGAAGTAAACGAGATGAGAGATAATGAACAATTAAAATAGAATATTTAAAAACAGTAACAACATCAAAAAAGATATTTCATACATAAACTAGAAAAGGACATGCCAAGTATCATTCACGCACTACATTACCACAGATTCGCAATGTAAAACCGCTCATTATTTAATGAAGGACCCTTACCTGCGTTATCTTTTGGATGATTTATCTCAAGAATATCAGTGGGGATATATTTACTATTCGTTAGATTTAATTTCTCAGAATTTCTGCTCAAAAGATTGCTTGATTATTTGAACTGTATTATCGCAACAGAGGTTCGTTAAATTCTCTTAGAAAGAAAAAAAGAAAAAATACGATCCAATGAAAATATGAAAACAGATTTTTCATTCTTAATTGAATATCACATATAATAGTAAATTAAACAGAAAGACAAGTCAAATTCCATTGCAAATTTAATCATAATGACGGAAAAACTATCCAATTACCCTAACACAAATATAATCTGTCAATGAATTGATATTATCCAAGGTGAATAGATGATGAAAGTATATATATATATATATATATATATATATATATATATATATATATATATATATATATATATATATATACAGTATATGTATATATATATATATATATATATATATACACATATATATACATATACATATATATATATATATATATATATATATATATATATAGATATATATATATATATATATATATATATATATATATATATTTATTTATTTATTATATATATAATTGCCTGGAAAAGAACGTGACGTAATAGTGTGATAAGGAGAATGAAATAAGCTATGAAAAATTTTAGGAAAGGAGTCATTAGAAATATATATAATTTAGTATGAAAAGGATCACCTAAAGTACGATAGGAGCAGCAAATTTTCAAAGATGCACATGGCATTGTGCTTAAGACTCCAAGGCATGTGGCTAGCAATTTAAACCCTAACAGATATGCCGGTAAATCAGTGCTAGCCCTTCTAAGGGGTGAAATTTATATTTTGTTATATTCACACACGGGCACACATGTACAACAAAAACAACAGATACAACCTCTTCTTGTCCACTGCAAGATATCCTCAGACATGTCCTGATCATGTCTGGGGTTACGCCATTTTCATCACCTTTGTGGCACCTTTGGATTAGTGATGGTGGGAGACTTTGATCTGATCGCTCACAGCAAACTAACATATTATAGGCTTTGCTGATTATGACGATACAAGATCTTTCACCAAGTTAAGGTATCCCAACTCGGAAAGGGACACACACACACACACACACACACACACATATATATATATATATATATATATATATATATATATATATATATATATATATAAATGAATAAAGTTAGCCAGGGCAACAGCCATCTGTTGCCATACTGTACTACCACTAATGAGTTATTTACACACTTATACAGTATATAACAGGTTGACCAAGGTTTCAGTGACCTGTTAAGATAGTATCTCTAAAGAGTTGGGGGGTTCTTTGACTGGCTAGGCAGCACTAACTTGGATACTTATCTCTGGTTACGGCTCATTTTCCTTGTCTAAACATACACGGAATAGTCTGGTCTATTCTTTCCACATTCTTCTCTGTCCTCATTCACCTGACAACACTGACAATACCAAACACTTCTTCGCTGAATGAGTTAACTACTACATTGCAATTGTTCAGTGGCTACTTTGCTCTTGGGAATGGTAAGCCACTCTTCTAGGAGAAGGACACTCCCAAATCAAACCATTGTTTTTTCCAATGTTGGGTAGTATTTGATATATGAAAATTCTATTTTAGTGTTATTACTGTTCTTAAAATATTTTATTTGATTGTTCATTACTTCTATTGTAGTTTGTTTATATCCTTGTTTCCTTTCTTCACTGGGCTCCCTTTCCTTGTTGGAGGCCATGGACTTATATTATCTTGCCTTTCCAACTAGAGTTGTAGCTTAACTATTAATAATAATAATAATAATAATAATAATAATAATAATAATAATAATAATAATGTATCACTAAAAATTTAGTCGATGCTTATAGGACACCGTAAATGAGTAAAATACATTCTACCTTTATTGTAATATGATGATGAAAATTATTTCATGTGAAACAAAATTAAACCTACACAAAAAAAGAGCGATTACATACTCCTTTGAAACCGATAATGAAACAGGAGAATAAGTGGTTTAAAAGTGAGCATTAAAGCTTGAGAAGGAACGTAATGCAAATTGTGTTAAGCTCAGTTACCAAGATAATCACTTCTCTCTTGTTTGTTCCATCACATTCAAGCTCATACTAACAATATACATTTATAATCTAACATTTAATAACTTGTGCCATATTAATTACCTTCGGACAATTAAATTGGGAACATTTGAATATTAATTGTGTACTTTTGCATTAATAATGACTTCTTTGTAACAATATTCATGGGTACATAAATAAGAATGATTAATGCCATTTTTGTACTTTGTGTTACAAAAGGTAACGTTAGTGTCAAGATATGGATTATTATGAGGAACTTGGGTGAGATTTTATCATTACTTGAAATGCAAATTAATCCCACTCGTGCAATACTAAGACGTCGAGTATGGATACTAAGAAATTTGTTGATATACATATACCTACCATACGAATGAAAACATTTCATAACTAGAGGGGCACTCAGTAGAGCGCAGACCTCCGCCGCTGCAGCTTATTTCACGAGCTTGACCTTGACCTTAAAATGTATTCATTGTCTTGGATTTTCATACACAAATATTAACCAAGTTCGAAGTATCTTTGATAACGATGTCCAAACTTATGGCTGATTCCGTGACCTTTGACCTTTGACCTTGACATTCCAAAATTTAATAATTTCCAGCTTTTTAAATTACAGAAAATCCTGGAATATTTAATTTCTCTTCGATTAAAATTGTGGCCAGAAAGCTGTTCACAAACACACACACACACACACACACACACACACACACTTAAACAGGGGTTAAAATATAACCTTCAAACTTCGTTGGCGGAGGTAACTATACTCATAAATTTCGTAGCTGTATCTTCAATTCTCCTGGATGTTGATATTTTAACATTAATGTGATTTATGATTATGATAATAATGATAATAGTAATGATAATAATAATAATAATAATAATAATAATAATAATAATAATAATAATAATAATGACAATATTGCGTTCAATATCCGCTTGACTCCATTCATATCATAGTCAATTTTTTTCTCTAGACTCCTATATGCTCTTTGCCATTATTGACGTTATTGGTTTCGCTTTGCTATTCCCATGTTCTCCTCCCCTCTACCCTTTGGCAGCAACAGGTTAAACATATGTCTCGTTTAATTTGTGCGCATATTTTTGTTGCGAAGAGAAAGCTAATTGCAACTAAATGCAAATTAACAACATTATCCTCTCCGAGGAGACTTAGCTTAACGTTGTAAAATGGGATATCTATTACATCTGTTTTTTTTTTCTTTTTTTTTTGTGCTATTTCTATTTGGCCTTTATGTGTCTGTGTTTTATGTTTCATGCGAAGTTTAATGGACATGACAGCCCCAGCTTTTAGTGCAAGCGAGTTTCTGTATAATGATATTGAATTTTGTAGTAGTTCTGAAACACAAAATTTTCCCACTTGAAAATATCGTGAAAGTGAATTGAATTGAGATTTTAAAAATGTCTTTGCTTTATTTTTACCGACACGATAATCGGAAATGGAAAAATAAGCTTGTGCAATCTCTCTCTCTCTCTCTCTCTCTCTCTCTCTCTCTCTCTCTCTCTCTCTCTCTCTCTCTCTCTCAAACTGTGTACTATAACGAGACTGCTATATAATTAAAAGTCAAACACACTGTTTTCCATCTCATTTGTGATCAATTCAGTTAACTTTGAGTGTGAAACTTAACAGTGAGAAAAAATAGAATATAATTGACAAAGCGATTGAAATAATACAAACAATAGCAAAAAGGTAAAACAATAATTTCTATGGTCTCGATGTTTTCGCCTTCCACTTAGTCTGACTCTTTTCATAATACGGGCCATAAGTGATCACAAAATCCTCGCTCTACAAAGCTAGCCTCTCCCTCTGAGTCTGAGGAGTGGATTTTCTGTACATAAGCACTACTAGCTAAGACGTTCAACTGACTTTTTAAAGTCCAGTCTGTTCTGGCATAACTTCCTTTCAATGTTATAGGCAAAAGGCTATTCTTTAGCTCCACGCTATTTTGTTGATTTACGATTCGTTGCTATCTATTAAGTTTATATTAGCTCATTTATTCTTAGGACTAAGTTCAGTTAATTTTAAATTTTCGAAATAAGGATGATCGGACAAAGTACACCTGCTTCGAGAGAAGACGAGAATCTTTATTTCTTCTGATATTGTTTGGGAATAGCTTGACGAATCAAGAAGCAAATAATTTATTTATTAGATGTATTTGTATGATTTTAATATCCCAAATGTTGCAGCTGGTGAAGTGAAAGCAATTGTACAGATGATGGATCATTGGGTAAATTGCCCTCTTCAAAAATTATAGAATCAAGAGCTTTAAAAGTAAAATCTCAAATTTAGCATACAGACTATACCATTTCTTCTCTGCCATCCCAATAACAGGCAATTTTTATTGAATGATAAGTGGGTGACCCATTTCACTCATAAATCTCACTTAATGAAATTTATTTCTGCAAATATAGCAGATATAAATGTATTATGATTCAAATAAATAGATACTTAATTGCGTAAGGGTAGAAGAGACTCTAGCTATGGTAAGCATCTCTTTTAGGACACTTTAATATCAAACCATTGTTCTCTAGTCTTGGGTCGTGCCATAACCTCTGTACCATGGTCTTCCACTGTCTTGGGTTAGAATTCTCTAACTTGAAGGTACACTCGGCCACACTATTCTATCTCATTTCTCTTCCTCTTGTTTTGTTAAAGTTTGTATAGTTTATAAAGGAGATATTTATTTTAATGTTGTTATTCTTCTTAAAATATTTTATTTTTCCTTGTTTCCTTTCCTCACTGGGCTCTTTCTCCCTGTTGGAGCTCCTGGGCTTATAGCATCCTGTTTTTCCAATTAAGGTTGTAGTTTAGCAAGTAATAATAATAATAATAATAATAATAATAATAATAATAGAAGTGTTTTGCAATATCTCTGAAGGCTACAAACATCTTGCAATTCGGCGTCTATCCAACTGGATGTTGGATGTTGAAAACACAAAATTCCAATCCGTGGGAACTTTTTCTTTAAGAATTTCTTTTCTGGTTCGAAATTAGGTAAGTTATATGGTCAGAGTATCATAGAATCATATTCCTATGTGACATTCATCTGTCTTAATTGGATATATGATACCAGCTTGCGGACTTTTCCTCCATATTAGAATGCTAACTGGAAATACCTGTCAGTCATATGTTATTTCGATCTCTTTGCTTGATATGGAATGTTTAGTTAAAATGGAGTAAAATCATAAAGATTAACAATAAAGACAGAAGCATGGTATAAATATAGTGGACCACGAAGATTAATTCAAAACTAACGTCATGTTTGCAACTGAAATTAGATACACTTATCAATTGGATTGTAAGAGAAATGTGGTCTTCATCACAAAATGTTGTTCTGTCAGAAAGTCGTGCAAAGCATAGATTCAAAATTGGGGTAAAAAGGCCTGGTGCCATACGCTACCAAAATTTGTCACCCGTCCTTCTGAAAGGAAACAACGTACGTTTCTCATTTTCGGGATTTATACGTATATATATATATAAATTTATATATAATTTATATATATTATATATATATATATATATATATATATATATATATATATATATATATATATATATATACATATATATATATATATTTTCAAAGGATATTTTCAAAAATATTGATTTATGTTTTTTAAACTAAATTTTCTGTCGCATGCTAAAATAACGCTTAAAAGTATTAGTTGTTAGACTCTGGAGGAGTTCCCATATTTCTGTTTTCTGTAACCCTTGACCATGTTTATATGTTACTGTGTACCTCTAAGATTAAGAAAGAAAGAGAGAAACAATGAAACTGATATTGTTATATAATTTTTATTATTCAATTTCATATATTACGCAGTACTGGCTATTCTCTGTAATCCAATGTACCCTCTGAAGAGTTAAAATGTACCACTGTGGATACATGTACGCCAAGTGGGGATTCCCTGTGTTACAGGGACGTCACAGCTGGGTTCCAGAAGTATTTAACTAAGTGAGAAGAATTTGTAATAGGTGAGACTCATCATCTTCCAATATGGTTTGTTTCAAGGATCAGGTTACTAGCTTATTTATTTTCAAGTATGACATCTCATTTTTATTTATGTTTTATCATTAAGATATCTAGTGGCGTAATGCAAGTCCTGAACAATCGCGTTCTGAACTTCTTTGGTGTCGTGTGGCGCTCTACAATATTAGGGACTTTATGATAACCTCCTGATCGTATAATAATGTACTGAATGCATAAACTTCACTATCGCGAATAGTGTCTTCATCTGAGCACGTTCTTCTAGAAATCTAATCAATAATTATAGAATGAAAGTGCCATGAAATACAAATCTTGACGGCAGTGCCTTTTTTTCGTTCCATTTATTCCAATGCAAATTATGATGATACTAATTTTGGCATTCTCTGCTCCATGGGGACTAAGATAGAAGTGTTTTTTTTTTTTTTTTTTTTTTTTTTTTGGGGGGGGGCATTCCAATGTTCACTATGAAAAATTGTTACTTCCTTTTTCCACTGAATGCCATGCCCCTAGAGCGTTTAATATTACTTTTGCATTTTCCTGTGGCCAAATTAGAAATGAATCACCTTACGTGACTGGTATGTACAAGAATGTCCCTCATGATATGAAAAATACTGTTGGTCCTCCAGTTGCGACTTAAGATGTTTTACTCGTTAATGATTAAAACTGAGCACTTTGCCCCTAATGACTTTCTCTTGTATGATATATACCAAATCTGAAGCATATTGAAAATTGCGTGATCTTTCGTTTCTAAATTAACATGTATGTGCTAAGTGCACTGTTAAAAATTTGCCGTTTAAAAAACTATAAAAATCCTGCCATGAAGGTTGTCAGACATATACCGTTTTAAAAACGAATATATTAACGTAAATGGGTAATATGACGGTGACCAACCTGTAAAGGGTAATAAAGTATGATAAAATAACAGTCGCCTGTATTTTACTGAAATACCGCTGAGAACAGTATATTTTTACGGATAGTTTTCGATTAAAATAACCTTTTTTTAACGGTATATGAATGTTGGTTTTCAAATGAATGGGACTTAATAGATAATTTCTTGATATAATTATCACTTTACAATCTGAAGATTTAGTTGTTAATTGGCATTATAGTGGCTTCACTAAAAGAGTATATGGTTCTGATTTGGGCATTACTTTTCTCTCATTCTTATGTTGCTCATGCCAACGATGGCATTCTTTATAGATCCCATCTTCTTAATACAGATGTGTAATTTCTCAATCTTCTAAGGTTGTTCTAGGTGAAACTAATGCGTTGGACTAATGGTGAGTAATGAAGCTCAAGAATAAAATAAATCTCAAATTATAATTGTGGAGTAATTATTCTAGTGTTTTAGTTTATTCGGTTGAACATTAAATTGGTTTAGCATGTTGATGTGAATATCGTTTCCAAGTATATCTGTTATTCGTCTTCGTGTTACTTATTTGATGATTTTAATTTTCTATGTTATATTTCTCTATAGTTTATTCTTTCCTTATGCATGTGGAGACCTTTTGGTCGGTTCGTGGATTTTTTGTTTATTCTTATCTACACTAGGGATAAGGTTTGACTTGTAAGAATAATAATAATTATTATAAACATTAGCTCTAGTTGATATCTGACTCAGTATCTGAAAGGTATTTATTGGTTCTGTTTGTTAGACTATATTAAGATTGTTATAACATAACAATCTTGTGATAATAATATATTGAAGGATTATCATAGAGGGAGAGAACAATTGTGATGTATTTTGTAAACCTTAAGGTACTTGGTTGCCTTGCAAAAATTATTATTGCTTTGTTACATTAGCCCACAATAGGATATCGTCACTTTTCAGAACGTTAATCATTTTTTAAATAGTGATTTTCACCATCATCGAATGCGCGTAGCTAAAACCCTCATACACAGTAATTAATAACTTGAAATTTTAAGTAAATAGCAAAAAAAAAAGAAATATATATATATATATATATATATATATATATATATATATATATATCTATATATATCTATATATATATATCGTTATTATTACAATTAGAAGGAAATGACTAACTCTGAAGAACAAAACTGAAAACAGGTAAAGCGTGTCTACACATAAAACAATGAAATGTTCAAATTGAAATGAAATCACACGTCCTTTTAACTCGACTGTAATAAACATGGAATTATAATTGTCACGGTCTAGACTGTTCGCCATGACCTTTGAAGACATTGGCAAAATCTGTCTGGAATGTTTCTGTTTTCGAAATAATGATATTAAGAGTTTAGACGAACCTTCTTCTTCTTCTTATTCTTCTTCTTCTTCTTCTTCTTCTTCTTCTTCTTCTGTTATCCCTACAATAAGGGGTCGGTTGCCTGAAGCGTCCTCTAATAGCATACGGCATTTTTTTATAATTTGCCAGTGTTTTTACGATCGCAAGTTCTTGCAGTCACCAACCACAGTTATTGTCGGTGGGCCTAACCTTTGATTAAAAAGTACAACTACTGGGGCAGCAGTTTCCACAGTTATTGCTAGTGAGCTTAGCCTTTTGCTTAAAGGTAAGTCTGCAAGGCAGCAGCTGTCATCTTAGTCGCTTTTTACGACACGCAGGGCATACGGTAAATGGAAACTAACCACAGGATTTTAAATGATAGTATTGAGAGCTAAAGAAATGTACAACACACGATATTTTCGTGAAGTCTGAGGTCTTATATTTGTTGTTTCCAACATTAGTAATTATTGGATCGACGGAATTCGGTTGACAAAAGATTAAAGATATCTTCTCTAGAAAGTCTCAATAACCGTTTGGTTGCTAACCTGGTAGGGAAATTAAATTATATTCATGTATTTCTTTTAATTTTTCATTGATTGTATGGAAGAAAATTTAATTAGCATTATAAACCACATGTCATATGTATAAAGTATGAAAAGTAATAGGACAAGAACACTACCCTTAGGGACACCAGACATCACATTCCTATACTCACTATGGCACTCATCAACAACAACTCTGTACAACCTATTACTTAGATATGACCCACCCACTCCAAACTATCTGAGTTTAAAAAACAAGGGCGTTATATAAAAGTGATTGAGGTAATTAATTGGATGGTAAAGGCATTATCGTAATCTAACACAAAATATGATTTACTTTTGGAATCATGAACCTTTGATGACATTTCCGCGTATATATTTGGAGTGGGAGAGGAAGTTGAAACGAAAAAGAAAAACTTATTTTGCTCATCTTTTTTGAGAGTTGGTAAAAAAGAAAAATTAAGTGTTTAGAATAATTAGGCAGCGTAATAATAACCCGTTTTTCTTTCCAATATTTTGTAATATCATTTCTCTAAAAGCTTTTTAGGCAGCCAAGCTGAAGGCTATCACATCCTGCTTAAAACTAGATGCGGGAAAGGTGTTTGTGTGTGTATGCGCGATTGGAGCTTATGTAGAAATACCTTGCAAGCATTATATATTGTATATATCAAAGGGAGTATAATCTTTTCAAAAGCAAAGGCTGCTGGGATGGCCTGCCCAATTTTTTCTTATAGGAAGTAAGCAAATAGAGGGAAGCTATGTTTATTCTTTTTGGCTGATAGGAAAGGTTGGCGAAAGAAGAGTGAGGGCCGTTATCTAACCAACCATGGTAGGGAATAGTTTGGAAAATAAAAGTATTAGAAAGTGTTGTAAAATTTAATCTAACCACAATTTTATTTATATTTACGTACACTTTGATTGTTATGGTAATGGAATGATAGAAATGGCTCTAAAGGATATAGAATATGAAGACTTTTAGAAATATGACATAAATTCCAAAGTATGACATTATTTTCCCCACCCATCAGTAAAGAATAATACGGGACGTGGGAGATGATTATCTAAAAATTAAGATAATCTTTGCCACTAAACGATTATCCCTTCGCTAAGGTTTTCTCGTTACTGTACGGTCATTATTAAGGGTGAAACCATTAACCAAAATTTATTACCAATAGATAATTGTAACAAACTTCAGACTTTAAAATTGCCTTCCATTGTGATAATTATTTCAATATGCATGTAGTAGCAACATTTGTTACTGAAATAGGCCAATTTATTCATTGTGTTTCCCCAGTACTTCAAATATCCAGCAAGGTGTTAAACTCAGTTATTAGTCTCTCCTTTGCTTTTATTACTTTCGTTACGTTATCCCTGTTTTCTCTCTCTCTCTCTCTCTCTCTCTCTCTCTCTCTCTCTCTCTCTCTCTCTCTCTCTCTCTCTCTTTCTCTCTCTCTCTCTCTCTGTCAGTCCAAGAATTTTCTTTTTGCTTTCATTTATTCTGGTTCTTCACATTTTTTGCCCTTCACAGGAGGGTTTTTCACACAAACATCTTACAGTATGTATATTTTCCGGTTTTATGTATTTCATAAAGTTCTTGGTAAACAATAACTTGAAATTAACCGAGCCACAAAGTTTTACACATTCATTTGCCCTCTCATATTAGGATTTTTAATTCTAATGTTTTAGATTCGAAATATGTCATGCATGAAAGCAAAATGCCTCCTCAACAACCACTAGACATCTCAAGTATCCTCCGCAAATTCTATATTGGCTCTGAAGTTCTTCTCAGTGTTTATCTAAGCACAAACGATGCCAATTAAGTCATATTTTTTTATTCGTCAGCATTTTCTTGCCTTTCTGGGCTAAGGCTCAGAGACCTCTCTTTGATTTATTAACGTTGCAACCAACCACATCAAGGGTCAAAGAAAGAAAAAGTGTTAATTTGTTTATTTGCAAGATTCGCGCAAATATTACGTTTATTTTATTAACTTAGAAAGCGGCATCAGACAGCATAACAGATAACAAGGTGGAATAGACAGCATATGGAAAAAGACCCCCCAAAAAAGAAAAAAAAAATGCGCCTGACTTCGTGTAAATTGGTAAGGATGACCTACTTTTACCTGCAGAAGGTTAGGTTTTAGATTTACATTGAAAAAAAAAATATATTATTTTCGCTTGCTAGAGATCAGGCCATTGATGTAATGGTAGGAAAAAATAACTATCCTTTCAAAATTCAAAGGTGTAGATTCCCTTTCATGTTATATTTAAACATTTAACATATTTTGAACACCGGTGAGTTAGAGTAAAAAAAGATTTCACGATTGCATTTTAATTTCTCTCTCTCTCTCTCTCTCTCTCTCTCTCTCTCTCTCTCTCTCTCTCTCTCTCTCTCTCTCTCTCTCTCTCTCTCTCTCTCTCATATGCATGTATATACGTACACACACACACACACACACATATATATATATATATATATATATATATAGATAGATAGATAGATAGATATAGATATATATACATTTTATATTCATCACGTGTCAGCTTTCATGATTTCTACACACACACACACATGCATATATATATATATATATATATATATATATGTGTGTGTGTGTGTGTGTGTGTGTGTGTGTGTTTGTGTATGTGTGCGTGTGTGTTGACCAGTTTTTCCGACGTTTTCTTTGTACTCTATACGTTTTATGAGTCACTTTATTTGTATTTCTGTATACATTTTTTATCATTATTGTTGATTTAGTTTCAAAGTATGATGCCTTTTTTTTTATTGCCATTAATTCTTATCCTCCTCGGAGACATTGAGCAAAATCCTGGACCAGTACGTCTTAGACTTCGACAGTGTCTTTAACTGTATTGCAATATTCGTGTCTGAATGCAAATATTCAAGACTGTATAATTGCGTTCAGACAGTAGGATATTCTTCTGTGCTCAGAAACATTGGTTTCTAAGGTGTGTCACTCATCTGTGCTACTTATAAGAAGCCAAAAATTTTGAAACTGGAAGCCGTGTTTATGAACAGAGTACCCTGCTTCTCATGAGTCCTGCTATGAATGTGGATGTTATTTCATTATGTAAATGTGTTTGTGTAAGCTCAAGTCCAACTGATTACTGCCCAATTTCCATAACTCTCATGTTGTCTTATTTTTTATTAATGTATTTTGGCAAAACGTCCAAATAGGTTTGTGGGAGGCAATCATCTATACCCTAGTTTACAATTTTGCTTTTGTAAAGGCCTTGGAGCATGTGATGCCCTTCTTACAATTTCCAATGCTGTGTAGAAACCTCTTTATTGTGGTCAGGAAGTTCATATGATTTGCCTTAATTTTAGTGCTGTCTTTGACCGTATTAATCACGAGGTCCTTGTTTTTATTTAAACTCAGATAGTTTGGAGTGGGTGGATCATATCTAAGTAATAGGTTGTACAGAGTTGTTGTTGATGGGTGCCATAGTAAGTATAGGAATATGATGTCTGGTGTTCCTAAGGGTAGTGTTCTTGTCCTATTACTTTTCATACTTTATACAAATGACATGTGGTTTGGCCTAGAAATCATGGTCGTTGGATATGCAGATGATGCTACTCTCTTTGCATGAATTCCATCTCCTGAATATAGATCTGGGGTTGCTGGATCCCTTAATAGAGATCTAGCTAAAATTAGGGCATGGTGCGAATTATGGGGCTTGAAGCTGAATTCAATCAAACCTCAAAGTATGATTGTAAGTAAGTCGAGTACAGTAGTTCCTCAACATCTGGATCTCAGCCTTGATAATATTTCTTTAACTCTGTATGACGCTCTTAAGATTTTAGGTGTGATTCTCGACAACAAATTTAATTTTGAGAAACACATGAGGTCTGTCTCTTCAATTGCACTAAACATTGGCTTATTGAGAAAGTCTTTTAAGATTTTCGGTGATTAGAATTTTGTTTATTCTGAAGAAGTGTTTTAATTCTTTCATTCTACCTTGTTTTAAGTATTGTTCTCTTGTCTAGTCTTCAGCTGCTGATTCCCATCGTATTTTGTTGGATAGTAACTTACGGTCTATTAAATTTCTTATTCTTGATCCAGATATTAATCTCTTGCACCGTCGTTCAATTAGTTCTTTATGCATGAAAGTACCTACATACCTACAGATATTTATAGAACAATATATCAGAAAAAAAGCAAGTTACCAGGGAGGACTCAAATTCTAAAGTATTTGCGTGGTCCGAACTCATACTAAATTAACCTAGTGGCGTACTTAAAGAGTCATTTCGGATGTCAGGGCATATGATACGATTTCCATATATTAATTTTCGTTTATCTTTAGCATTTTTTATATTTTATCCATGTAAATACATAAACGTATTCATACATACATACTTACAAGTGTGCAACTGTATATATTCGAACATAGATGCGTATACACGCATATACATTTTTGCTCACATATTTAAACATGCATATACATATTCATGCACATACAACCCTAACGCATAAACATACGATTACATACATATTTGTACATGTTTCGCATATCAGTGCATATATATAAAACCACCCAAACAAGCATATACGCATATTTGTACACATAATAATTGTACATGTATGTGAATGATACCTAAGATCCGAAAAATTAATTTCACATAGGCATTCATTATCGGAGGTGTATAATTTTCAAGCAAGAGACCAGATGTCTATCCAGTCAGGTCTATTCTAAGTTATTAATTTTGTTTTTTATGAAGCTTGCAGAACTCTTAGATTCATAGAGTTATGCATTCCTATTCCTAAATTGTTATCAAAACATTCGTTTATAAAACTGGGCTCTATGATGTTTTTTTCTAATAAGTTGTATGAGGGAGGGGGAAACTTGCTATTTTCTAGAAGACAGTAATAGGAGGAATTTGCAAATTATAGGAAAGTAACAATTTATATATATATATGTATATATATGTATATATATATATTTTATCTCTCTCTCTCTCTCTCTCTCTCTCTCTCTCTCTCTCTCTCTCTCTCTCTCTCTCTCTCTCTCTATATATATATATATATATATATATATATATATATATATATATATATATATATAGTGGTGTTGTTGAATATTATAGCTTTAGACCAAGGTAGGCAGATGCACAGTGAAAGACTTTATAAAGTAAAAAGTGTGTGGGTTCCTTCCAAACTTGGAAAAGGTTGTATAAATAATGTGTTATCTATAAAACAGTATTGTGAGAAGTTTGAGAGTAAAGGGGAACGTTTTATTCACCGTGCACCGACATAGAAAGACTTTGGCATAGAACACATATACAGTAGGTGATGCCGAGATGTTGAAAGTTCATGGTGTTGATGGCAATATTTTAGGGTTATTAGAATTTTTCATGATGCAAGAGAAATGTGTTAAAATATATAGATTAGAGTGGTTGATTATGTGGAAAACTGAGTATGGAACCAGGATGTGTTGTCTCCATGGCTGTTCAATTTATTTTTCCTTTGATAAGTACAATGATGAGGGAGGTTAGGGAAAAGACAAAAATTTGTAATTTCAGGTTTAAGATCTACAAGAAGTCTGAGAGGGTATATGGGGCCAGGCGAAAAAAAAACGTGTTTTGAAAAGGTTGATTCCTATAATTGTACAGAAATACAGGTAAAAGAAGATATTATGATGGTATTGGAGGTATAGATTACAGGATAGGTGAAGCGGTTGTTCATGGAATGTTATGAAGTATGACGAATATTTTTGAAGTGTAGGTATTGAAAAACATATCTTAGTACATAAGATATGGCGGTGCTTTGATATCTTATGTTTAGAATATTTAAATTGGGAAAAAAAGTCCAAATTTGACAGATGTTAAATAGTATTATTCATAGGTGCAAATAGAGAATAACTTTTACCTAGTGTTCATTCTACCTTTACTTTTCTGTTATATTTTTTAAATTTTTCTATCAAAATCGTATTATATTCCTACCCTGTTATGTTAGGAAATATTAGGGCTCTGTAATTCTCATAGTATCACTTATCAACTTTACATTATCCCTAAGAACGATAGTTTCTCCCATCCAATCTTAGGAGCATTTCTTTGATCCACATTTATCTTGTGTGTTCTAGTCAGCCAGGGAATTATGATTTACTATCATCATGTTATCATGGCATGTCACTAGTAAACCTATCAATTCAAGGCATCTTTCCAACCTCAGTCTTACATACTCAACAGTCACTCATGAACCATTCAGGTCTTCATCTCATAGATATCCCATTTTCATATTTTCCTTTTAAAATCGATATACTCAGTGAAGCTTCTGAATTGACCCCACACTTTATTCTTCTGGTATATCAACATCCCCTTGTACTTCACAGCATCATAATCTATTTTGTCCTTGTACTACATTTCAAATTATAACTTTATATTTCCTTCATAATCTCGCTACTTTATACTTCCTTCAACTTGTTATTCACAAGTACACAATTGCAACTCAGAGACATAATCTGTAAATCGTGTACGGTTCTCAAAACATCATTAAAAACATTTAGCAAAATTTTCCACCATTTCCTGGTCAATGAAAATTTTCATCTTTTTTTTTTTCAAAATTTACTTCTGCTGCTAGTAGTAGTAGTAGTAGTAGTAGTAGTAGTAGTAGTAGTAGTAGTAGTAGTAGTAGTAGTAGCCATATGTTGAACTATTTTTTTCCATCTTGAGAGGAAACTTTTTCCCCTTATCATCAAACCAATCATTATGAGATATAAATTTAACTACACATTTTCTGTTAAGTCCGTTAGCTGGTGGTTCTTATACTCTTTACTTCCATTTTATTCTACATACTCTTTTTCTTTACAATGTTTTATTATCATGTATGGCCCTGAGTATTATTTTTATACCAAATCCTTTAAAATACAATTAAGAAATACAAGGTTATTATTATTAATTTTCTCCATTTTTTAACCCAGCCACTTACATAATCACCTTTACCTATAGTTTCAGGTTGCATACATACATACACACACACACACACACACACACACATATATATATATATATATATATATATATATATATATATATATATATATATATATATATATATATATATTTATATATATACTCCTTTTCCTCTAATTGTATCAAATTTTATTTGTAGTTATTTTTTTGTATTTCATGCATTCATATATTCTCTTTTTCTCTAACTGGATCAACTTTGATTTTAGTTACCGTTTTGTATTTCAATCTTCAACCTATAACTAACATATTTTTACTTTTCCTTCAGTTTTATAGTTTTCTTCAGACACTGACACACAAAAACATTTTACTATCTTACAATGAATATCTCAGCAACAGTAAACGCAACCTATTTTTTTTTTCCATGCAACGTCCCAAAGAGGGTGTTCTTCCACTTTTTCCTCACAAAGAGATATAATACTCGTATCTAAAATATCTATATTTCATCTGTGCTATGTCTCATCCATTGAGATTCAGCTTTTATTTGCAATAGGATTACAACGTAAGATTTCAAACGCTACATCTCCCACGCCAAATACAGTGGCAAAGTTGTTATAGGTAGTGGAAGTGGTAGATTTGTATAAGTGTATGAGCGTAGATAGGACATGTCAGAGCAGGATGGAAGGGGGGAGGGGGAGAGAGTGTAGAATCAAAGATCAGAAGCAAAAAAGGTAGTAGAAAGAATGCAAAACATTAAAAGGAAACATGAGTTGTGTTTGGAAGCCCAGATATGAATATAAAATTGAATTGTTGATTCTAATTCTCTTTATTTAGTAAATATGGATTCAATGCAAATAAGGCAAAAAGGATTGAAGCAGTTTAGTTGAAATGTTTGCGTAGTATATGGTGTGTGAGAAGGATTGGTATGGTGGGAAATGATGAGATGCGTAGAAGTGGAGGAAATGTTAGAATTGGTGAAAAGATGAATGAAAGTATTCTGAGATTATTCGGAAATAATGAAAGATTGAACCATGATAAATTAGTCAGAAGGGTTCATTAATTTAAAAGTGCTAAGACTCACTGCAAATTAAAGGCCCTGATAACCAGGAAGCGAATTATTGCGCATAAAATAAAATTATTTATTTTGTATATGGTGGTTTGTTCGACTTTGCTATGGAATTTCTATTGCTCTGGTGGTCCATCCGAGACTTAATAGTTAAATTAAAGCTGCATTGAATGTTGCTCTGTTTCTTTCTGGTATTAACCCATGTAGAGAGAGTGGCTTGATATACACATATATAGACTATGTATAATAACAAGGAACAACAACGAATGTAGCCTTTTCTAGTCCACTGTATGACGAAGGCCTCAGACATCTTATTCATGTTTGGAATTTTGCCATTTATTCACCACGCTGGCCATTGGTGATTGATGATGGTGGGAGACCTGAGTCTGATCGCTTACAGCAAATTACCTTGATATGGGTGGCCCTGACTATTATATTTGCTGATCATGACAATACACAAGCCCTTTTACCACGTTAAACTATCGCCACTCAGAAATGGATATATATATATATATATATATATATATATATATATATATATATATATATGTGTGTGTGTGTGTGTGTGTGTGTGTGTGTATGTGTGTGTGTACACAGACATTATTATTTGTACACAACGGAGGGTGATTGAGAATCCCGAAGAGCACTGCTATATTTATTCAACTTTTGATGAATTGATATTGCAGAGGCTCTTTGCCATTCGTGATCCAATTAAGAGGTGCTAATCCTAGGAAGTTTCTGCCTCACGAGATCGTCATGGAATTACATAATTTCAAAAGCTCATTCAACCAGAATGAGAATATATACCACCCTACGGCTAATACTCAATCATTGCTAGATTATTTGGTGGTTGTCTTGTCAACTTTAAAGAGGTTTGAGTTGATGAGCTCAATTGATTTCTCTGTTTTATTGAACCTTTAATCTCGTTTCACTAAATCATTATTTAAAGTTGCGATTCAGCGATATATTGCAGTGCAATTTTACTTCCGTACTTTTTCTATTCTCTACTTTGTGTATTTTTTCTTTTTCGTGTTGTCTGTCAGTATGCAACTTTTATATTTTATAATTATCACTATTGTTTGTGAGTGAAGTAAACACCACACTAATGCGTATGTTTATCCATACCACTACTGTAGTATATTACTTAGTTACATAATTAAGAATAGTATGTTCTCTTCATTAATTACATAATTTTATCTTGTTAACCAATTACTTATTATTTTACGAAAGGATGTGACCGAGGCTTATGTGCAACAAAGGGTTTATTTTCTGTGTGCAGCCGCTATATCTCCAAAAACTAATAATCTATGATTGGGCCTATTCAATTTATCAATAGTCCAGTATACTGTGGTGAAGCAAATACGTATTTATAATCTCCCCTATATTTTGAAGAGCAAGTAACCTATACATTGTCTCAAAAAGGAATTACTTAAATGTATTGCTAGATTGTTTCTTTCTTATTCTGTACCTGATATTGTTTCTGCCTTTAATCATGGTCGTCTGGAACCAACACTGTTTCAACTTTACTGTACATATTCCCGTTAGATTCAACTTGTTACTAAGAAAACTCGCTCTCAAACTAAATTTGAATTGATAGCCGAATAGATTAGTCAGTGGTTCCATCTGAATCAAATCTAATGATGGCCATTGTAGTTATATATGAAGCCTGATTTTGTATAGGATCTTACCAACATACATTGACTTCGATGTACGGAAATATTTAAGACTCAATATTTGAATCTGAGTAACTAAAGTATTGTTAATATTAAGATGTTACGAACCTACACTTCAGCTATCAGGGGGGAATAGAGTTAATTTCGATTGTAAGTTGAGAAATACTTGCGATATATATATATATATATATATATATATATATATATATATATATATATATATATATATATATATATATATATATATATACATATGAATCTACATATTGAATTTAATGTCTCGATAGCTGAATGAACAAGTTAACTGTCGCAAAATAAAAATCTTTATGTATAATTTCGAACCGTTGCCAGGGTATATACACAAAAGTAGCTGTACGTATTGGAAGCCATCCCACAAAAATAGGTCTGAGAAATGTGAAGAAATATTATATATATATATATATATATACATATATATATATCGATATATATATATATATATTTATATATATAATATATATATATATAATATATGTATGTATATATATTTGTGTGTGTCTATATATATATATATATATATATATATATATATAATTTTTTAAATTTTTATAGGTATTCTTCGTTGCTTAATACTTGCAAATTTGTAGTAATTTAGGAAACATATGATTACCTATTGGAAAGTGCCAAAGAACGTTTAGCTCCATGGACGGCTGCAGCAATGAAGCAAATTGATCCTCTTACATCATTAGACTGTAGCCATGTATTACTTGGGTATTCATCATCTCCTCCTACGCCTATTGATGCATAGGGCCTCGGTTAGATTTCGCCATTCGTCTCTGTCTTGAGCTTTTAAATCAGTACTTCTCCATTCATCATCATCTACTTCACGCTTCATAGTCCTCAGCCAACTCTTCTAGTGCCTTGTGGAGCCCAGTTAAACGTTTGGTGAACTAATCTCTGTTCGGGAGTGCGAAGAGCATACCCAAACCATCTCCAACTACCTCTGCTGAATTGTGTATTGCTGTTTCTAAGTATCAATAGGATTGAAAATAAATAAGTAAACATATGATAATGAATATCCATTTCTCCTTAAAATCCTACTCTTATACTCCAAACTTTCCTCAATGTTTAGGAAAATTCATGGAGCAGCAAATCTCCCACAATCAGAAACAGGTCCTTTCTACTCATTTCCTACGGCAGATGACGACGCCATCTGCCTTCATTTAAAAGACTGTGCCCTAGGCGGTTCTGTATGCTGTCTTTTCAAGAGGACATTTTTCCTTCCCTTTTAATCCAGTTCATCTCATTAGACTCCCTTCATTCCATTAGTCTGTTGTGACTTGTCCCATCATACGTCTGGCCAACTATCTTTAATGATCCATTCGAGCCACGCCATTGGTTTGTGCGGATTGTTTTTGTACATAAAAATTATTTTTATTAATCATAATATAGGACGTTGGTGTTTACGCCAATATTTTCATTACAGGTCTTTTTCACAATGGAGAATTAGTTGATATAAAGCTGGTTTCAAAACTTCTGCTAGCCTAATGGAAGCGTTCTTACCTGGTCTTCTACTAGACTAGGGTTCGAGACCAGCTGAAGCTCGAAAGTTTCTTCAGTTTCTGTAACCTCACCATCCTTGTGAGCAAAGGATGCGGAGTTTCGGGTAGCCTAGGGGTCTACCTGCTAAGTCATCAGCAGACATTACCTGGCCCTCTATGTTCCCAGCTTGGATGGAGGGGTCCTTTGGCGCTGATCATATGGATATATGGTCAGTCTCTAGGGTAATTTCCTCCTAGGCCATTATCACTGCCCATTACCTCTGCCATTCATGAGAGGCCATTAAACCGTACACATATGTGGTGCACTGAACGACTTTTCATTTGGGTTGTGTTGCACCCTGGAGGATTTAAAAAAACAACTGAGAAGTATAGCATGAAAGAAGGAAGGATTATGCTAAATCCACATCTCTCTTTGGGCTGAGAAACAAAAAGAGAGAGAGGATTGAAGTGGATTATGCTAAATCTTCAGATATTTATCTCTTGAATAAGGGAAATTTCGTTCTCTAGAATAAGGATGAGAATATCTGCCCTTTTCCTTTGCTACAAAGCCTTATCACCATAAATAAAATGGAGCTCACTTATTTCCGTCTTTTCCGTATTAAATGAATCTCTCTCTCTCTCTCTCTCTCTCTCTCTCTCTCTCTCTCTCTCTCTCTCTCTCTCTCTCTCTCCTAGAACGTAGTATTTATGATAAATCTACTCAATATGGTAAATTCGATTTTACAATGCTTCCATTTGTTGTTCATTTTGGATTCATGTATAGAAATTGGCAAAAATTTCCAACATTAGTCGAAGATGTCAATCAAGGCTCTCATTTACCTCATGTGGTCGCATGTAAGTGGATATTTGTGTTTGGTATTCCAGTTTTTATATACCTTTTTAATTTTCTCATTAATATTTTATGATCTGCTAATTGAATTTTTACATCGTTAAGACAACCTAAAAATTGCCAATTAGATATCCAATTACAACAGTAAAAATGTTCATGGTCTCAAACATACATGCAAACAAGGGGACGATAAGTTAATTTCATTAAAGTATCCACATACCAGAGTAATCTCTCTCTCTCTCTCTCTCTCTCTCTCTCTCTCTCTCTCTCTCTAGAGCAGCTTGATTTATGACCCCAGCTTATGTCATATATAGAATATCAACTCATCATCATCATTTACGCCTATTGACGCTAAGGGCCTCGGTTAAATTTCGCCGTTTGTCTCTATCTTAGGCTTTTTAATAATTACCCCGCCATCCATCATGTCCCACTTCACGCTTCATTGTCATCAGCCATGTAGTCTTGGGTCTTCCGACTTTTTTAGTGCCTTGTGGAGCCCAGTTGAAAGTTCCTTGAACTAATCTCTCTTGGGGAGTGAAAGAGCATACCCAAACCATCTCCATCTATCCCTCACCATTATCTCATCCACATATGGCACTCAAGTAATCTCTCTTATAGTTTCATCTCTATTTCTGTCCTGCCATTTAACACCCAATATTCTTCTAGGGGCTTTGTTCTCAAATCTACAAAATCTGGTGGATATTGTTTCATTGTTAAACCACATCTCATTTCCATACAGTAACATCGATCTCACTAAACTGATTTCTATATGTATTTTCAGGCGATTTTATTTTAAAATTTTACTCAACCTAGCCATTGTCTGATTTGCTTTTTTCAATCTTTCATTAAACTCCCATTCTAAAGATCCTGTATTAGCGATCATAGTTCTTAAATATTTAAGTGGTTGTAGATCATTCCTTTTTCTCTTCCTATGATAGGAAATACGAACAAGCGAAATTATTTGTTAATTAAGGTAAAGGTACAAGTTTTATTTTATGTAACTATGTGAGCATTAAATGTATTTACAAGTTTTTTTGGCAATCGTACTCTGCAGAAGCAATAATTTACTTTTGGAAATAAACTTTTAACAACCCTGGAAAGCACTTTAGGACAATAAATTGATTCGCATTTAATAAAACCATCAGTTATACTCTACGATTGTTTGTACAAAATATGTAGAATTTACTCGTCCGGAAAAAATACGGTAAAAGAAACTAAAGTATAATGAGGTTTAGTGATATTGGCCCTCATAATTTCTAAATAAAATCTCTGAATTCACTCCTATTATATTTTCTAATTTATTTGTTATCTTAATGTGTATTAATCGAAACACAAATATGTGTATATACGTTTGTGAGTGACATGCTTTAGGGAAAAAAATATCAAATAAATATTGATTTTTTCCTAATAGTTTTGTCTTACGCCCAGTTCTTCCTCTTAGATGATGCAAGAGAAACATTGTAGTTTAAAGAATGAAAGGCTGCTTATGAATGGCAGAAACAAGGGGCAGTGATATTGCCCTAGCTAGCAGAACAATGCCCAAGAGACTGACCATATATCATATGATCAGCGCCCAAGCCCCCTCTTCACCCTAGCTAGAACCAGGAGAGCCAGGCAATGGCTGTTGATAACTCGGCAGGTAGGCCTATAGACTCCTCCAAAACCCCCATCCTTAGCTCACAAGGATGGTGAGGTTGCAGACACTATAAGAATCTTTTGAGCTTTAGTGAAACTGGAACCCCAATCCGGCAGAACGCCAAGCAAGGACATTACCTAGGCCATCACAAATTTACCTATCGCCTTCTTGGTTTAGTTACTCGTTTAGTGATAAAAAACTCTCCCCCCCCCTCCTTTTCTCCTTTCCTGTAACCACCATCCGCGTTTTTATTCCCTACTTACCAAGAATGTCCTGCAAAGCTTGATAGCTTTGAATTGGCAGTCCTTTACCAGTGATCAAACTTACTTTATTTTATTTTATTTTTATATCTACCTTCAGACAGGTAGGATATATTCAGATAAATAACTCACTCGGAGATTTTAGGTTCTTGTTACTAGGTGGGTGGTGATAAGGGAGGTGACTGAGTTAAAGGAATATACAATCCTGAAAGATTAAAAGTTCAGTTTATTTGAAATCATTTCAATATTTTACTTGTATGCATTTCAGCAGGTCACGTTTCCTTCCTTTGATTCAGTACAAAAATATAATCCCTCTTGTGATTGATCTTGTGGGTTTCATTAGAGCATATTGGACGTGTTCTGTCAAACACTTGAAAAATAAGACATATTGCAAGAGCTTAAAGGGAGGAGCTTTTAATTTCTACGTTTACTAATGCCATTGCCACAGAACAAATTTAATTATATATATATATATATATATATATATATATATATGTGTGTGTGTGTGTGTGTGTGTGTATATATGTATATATATATATATATATATATATATATATATATATATATATATGTATATATATATACACACACATATATATATATATGTATGTATATATATATATATATATATATATATATATATATATATATATATATATATATATATGACTGGGTAATACTTGCTAAAAGAATATCCTATAATTGACTTTCTGATTATAGGCCTTTTAATGATATATATTTCAAGGATGTTCGAAATTTTAACCTTTTATATTTGGACATATGTTTTACAACATTTATCATCATTATTATTTTCAATATTATTATTATTATTATTATTATTATTATTATTATTATTATTATTGTTGTTATTATTATTATTTTTATTATTATTATTATTATTATTATTATTGTTATTATTATCATTATTATCATCACTATTATTTATATTTTTCACACAGTTCAATGGAATGAATTAACACGACAGTCAATTTTCGAAGTAGTATTTTATAGCCTAGTCACGCATAACAATATAAACCTCTGCAAAGAGAAGATAAGAAGTTCAGCAATACTTTAGAGGCAAGTCAGAAGAACTATGACCAAGTGTCATGGAACTATGATGTATGAGAACCAGCATCTATAATACTACCTTGAAATACTGTTTATAGTTTCACAAAACGGTATGGCAAGTCTGCTGGTACGTAGATGTATATCATTGCTCCTCGTTACTTGTTCATAGAAATTTAGTTTATTTGTTCAATTTTTATATTTAATTGTAAAGACAAGCGATAATGTTTCAGTTCCCTGACTTTCATAGTTCTATCCAAAACATTCTATTGTACTACTGTACAGTAAGTGGCCACAAATTCAACCCTTCCTACCCCTTTGTACTACTATTACTAGAATTATAGTTATTGAAATAATTAAAATCTTTGGTTCTGCAATTTGTTGGAGATTTTTTTCCGAGTGTACCTTTCTGGGTACTCCCTCTCACCAGGGTTTGACTTCTCTCTACCCCTGCTGCTCTGCGTGACAGGAAAGAAATATATATATATATATATATATATATATATATATATATATATATATATATATATATATATATATATATATAACAATACACTTGCTTTTTGTTATATAGGGGAGTTGGATGCCATTGTGAAGGAAAAGTAGTGTTTTGTTTTGCAACCAAGTGTTGCCACTGTGTATGGCTATTTGAAACATTCGAAAACAGGGGGTCCTCCCATGTTCTTGATGATATAATAATTAGAAATAGAAGCTATTCAAGTTACACATAATCATTCCATATTCCCACACTTTATGGGTAGGATGTCTCGTTTGGAATTTTTGCTATGGAAGTGCCATCGTGGCCATAGAAGATCCTATGAAATTACTATGACTAATAGCTTTCCACACATTCTCCCGAAAACAAACCTTTACGAAAATATTCTATTATAGCGTTATGTGAAGAATCAACACATTTCTTAAGGCTTGATATTAATGAAGGTATTGTGAGTAGGTTTTTGTTCGTATTCTAGTAAATAAATAAGTGACATCAAGCAGAAAATGGAAGCGAGGCAATGTCTTGTTTATTAAATTATTGTTTTGATATTTTGTATATATAGCCTATAAATGTTCTGATAGTCTTGACATCATACTTTTATTTACTGTAATTTTGTCAATAATTTCTGCTGTAACTTGAACAGAATTTTGGATATTAAAACTTTTTGCAATGGGAAGTAAGCATTGTGTGTGAGTTCTTAAGCACTCTTCAAGTAATAGATGGATCATCCTACTGAGACAAAACTTATATGGTTTCACATGACGTAGATCAGTGGTTATTTACTCTCAAAGGTTTTTGTACCTCTTGTAATCATAAATGAAATTGCCGGACACTTTTACCGTAATAAATTGAAGAGGCAGATTGAAACCATCCATATGATAATTAAGTGTTTATACAACACCCACTCTACCCACAATTAAGTAAGAAAGGGTATTAGTGAGATTATATTTCTTTTGCTTTAAGTATACATAATTTTGAAATCTACCTTCAAATATTAAACAAAATGAGAAATTAACATGAGTCACATGGAATTAATATAACTAAAGGACAAATAATTATATATTTTACTAAAAGTATATAATGAAAAATAGTTTGAAACATTTTGCTTATGCTTAGAATTAATGATTCCCATACAAGGTGCAATTTTTTTTATAGACAAAAGTGCATATCATCCTCAATGCATAACCTGTTTTTATTGCAGCCACTGCTGGAAAACTTTCTTTTTAAAGATAGGATTTACTAAAATGGAGAAAAACATTCATAGCTATCTTATAACATGACGGAAACCCATCATGATGTTCATTCTAAAGTCATTCTAAATATTTCTCCCTGAATAGAGATTTCAGAGTACTATCTGATAAAATGTCAATGAGTTCTTATAGCTTGGATGGAGAGGTTGGTAGATGGGATGTCTCGATATTTGCAGTAAAGAGATTTGTATTCCATTTATACGTGTCTTCTTCATCATCTGATATATTAGGAAAATAACTATCAAACTTATTCAGCAATTCTTAAAGGTGTGATGTTACTTGAGGATAAATTTTACTAAGTTTAAAATTATTGTCTTTAATACCTGACAAAATTTAAAATGCCTCTACTCAATCATGATAAGGGATACAATTTGTATTTGCACCTCGCTTTGTCTTGTTTAGAGCGTTTACTTTAT
>NC_090731.1:141794480-141796980 GCF_036898095.1 Palaemon carinicauda
CTAGATGAATCTAACGGAAATGTTTAAATGGTCAACTGGTTGGAGATATATTAGATATTAAATCAAAATGAGTTTTCCTATAAAAAGATCTTAAGTGTGTCACACGATTTGATGAATTTAGTACTAATTTTATCGTAAAATATCAAATCTTGAAATTAATGTAGATTTATTATCTTCCAAATAACGATATTATGACAGCAAACTGAACATGAAAATAAATATAATTACCGTGAACAAGAAACTATTACGCTAAATATCCTAGATTTGTACATTAGATCCGTAAGTAACATTAGAAATTAAATACAAATCTATTGCAAGTATACACCTATAAGAACACACACATTCATTTCGCCCTTTGGGCAATTTGGGTGTCAGAAGAATCTCAAGAATCGGTGCCACAGCACCTGATTTATGAGGTGGCAGGAGGCTGATAGCTTTTCCTCTGGGGGTTATATAAATGATGAAAATTAACGATGCCTTGAGAAAAACATTATTAATGAAAGGGCACACTTGCGCCGCCACTAGTGACTAGACTGCCGCAAGAGCATACTCCGGTACAGTTGGCTTCATTCATTCCGGTACTCTTTACGGGAAGCTAAGAAGTCTGGCAGCTGTACGTAATACTATTGACAACGCTGCCTGTAAAACAAAGTCGTTTAGCTTAAAAACAGGTGATCAGATTTTTTTTTTTATTAATTTTACGAAGTGTCTTTTAACGAATAACGACATTTCTTTATACAGCACTGCGTGTAATTAATTAAGAAAAAAATATCAGGTGTTCACTAGCTCAGCAACTTTATTTTACAGACAGCGTTGCCAACAGTTTTTCTTTTACTATAGTATAAAGTATTATCTGTTACAATGTACAGTTGTCAGATGTCTTCATAGATTCCCTTGAAGTTACCGAAATTAATGAAACTAGCTGTACAACCATCTCTGGTCGCTATTTCGAAAACAAGTACTTACAGACAAGGACACAATAAAATAAAAAATAAAAAACACTGCTCCTAAGCATATATTTACCAATGTCTTTCAATACACACATTGTCTTCGGAGTCCTTTTAGAAACTGTCATAGGAGCCTACATGGACATACAGCCAATGTACACAAACGTCTGGCAGCAAAGTAGCTAAAAACACACCTTCATGCCATTCCTATTGTGTCACTGGGACAGAGGTCATGCATTAAGGTTCCTAAATCTAGTGTTTATTCATCTTCTATAAGTTCAGTTTCTTCACTGAAACTCCGATTTCCTTTTTTATTTCTAATCACCAAAAGTAGTGCGTGATACTTGCTTTGCTCGACCGTCAGCGTTGACATTCTGTTGAGGTGTCACACTGGCTTACCATTCTGTAAAGGGAGTATTTAGTTACCTTTGTTGTAAATCTATGGAATGGCCTTCCTTGTAGTAATTATTGAGTAGTTCCATAAAACGTCTAAGAGTCTGTAAGGCTGTTTGTAAATGCATACACCATAGCCTCATATATTTGACTTTTATTGCAGTTAACTCGTGTTGTATTTGTGTGTTCGATGACTTATTGTTATATATTGAAAATATTTAATGGTTATATATTCTTTTTGCCGTCTCCTTCCGTCTGTAGATATTGAGTGCCTTTGTGGTTTAGTATGAATTATTTTTTCGTATCATTTAGAAGTATAGTATCTTAGATAACAAAAATTATAGTACACCGTCATTATACGAGCAAGAATAATGATAATAGTAATAAAATTCATTGCACGCTCATGTTATAAAGAAGAAGGATGTCCAATAATATCTAATAGATTAATGGTGCAACGTTATCGCTAACGTTTTAGGACCACCAAAAAAAGGGAATAAAAAATGCCAATGAAGGACAAGTACAGATGAAAAACTCATGTAAATGTTTATTCCTTTTTTCAATTAATTTCACCGTTGTCGGTAAAAATTCTTTTTCGAAGTTATCCGTAACCAGGATTTATTTATTTTTCTTTTTAATTTTTTCATTCTATAAGGTTAAGATATACAAAACAGTAACACAAAATGGCTATATAATTAGGAGACAGAAACCCTAATGATGGAAGAAGATTGGACTCTACGTGATTTATATACTTTAAGCTCAGCCATCGAATAAAACTCCCAAAGGACGTGTTTGCCTTCTGACAAGCTATGTTTGATAGTCATTAACTGAATAATCGAATGGGTGTGTATGGTCGTATCGCATATGATTGCCCAGATATTAACGTCAATCCAGCGGTCTATTTGCTCCGCTTAAACAAACATGTATACAGGTTTCATACATACATACATTCACGCCACCTTACGAGTATATGGTTGTATGTATAGGATATATCAAGGTCCACCTTGGTCATATATACTATTTTTCTCGATTTCTCTCTGATTAGATGTAGATCATAACTGGATATTACTCAATCTGGAAAATATTTGTGTACATAAAAGTAAAGCAGATATTTTTTTGAAACCACGTATATCACTGTTGAAAAATTTGAAACATGCTTCTTT
>NC_090731.1:141806980-141824480 GCF_036898095.1 Palaemon carinicauda
TGAGAACTGTAAAGCTAAAAAATCATGGGACAAGACATGCTGAGAACTGTAAAGCTAATAAGTCATGGGACAAGACTTGCTGAGAACTGTATAGCTAATAAATCATGGGACAAGACTTGCTGAGAAGACTTGCTGAAAACTGTATAGCTAATAAATCATGGGACAAGACATGCTGAGAACTATAGCTAATAAATCATGGGACAGGACATGCTGAAAACTGTAAATCTAATAAATCATGGGACAAGAAATGCTGAAAACTGTATAGCTAATAAATCATGGGACAAGACATGCTGAGAACTGTATAGCTAATAAATCATGGGGCAAGACTTGCTGAGAGCTGTACAGCTAACAAATTAGGGGACAAGACTTACTGAAAACTGTAAAGCTAGCAAATCATGGGACAAGACATGCTGACAACTTCAAAGCTAATAAATCATGGGACAAGACATGCTGAGAACTGTATAGCTAATAAATCATGGGACAAGACATGCTGACAACTTCAAAGCTAATAAATCATGGGACAAGACTTGCTGAGAGCTGTACAGCTATCAAATTAGGGGACAAGACTTACTGAAAACTGTAAAGCTAGCAAATCATGGGACAAGACATACTGAAAACTGTAAAGCTAATAAATCATGGGACAAGACATGCTGAGAACTGTATAGCTAATAAATCATGGGACAAGACATGCTGATAACTTCAAAGCTAGTAAATCATGGGACAAGACTTGCTGAGAACTGTAAAGCTAAAAAATCATGGGACAAGACATGCTGACAACTGTATAGCTAATAAATCATGGGGCAAGACTTGCTGAGAGCTGTACAGCTAACAAATTAGGGGACAAGACTTACTGAAAACTGTAAAGCTAGCAAATCATGGGACAAGACATGCTGACAACTTCAAAGCTAATAAATCATGGGACAAGACATGCTGAGAACTGTAAAGCTAATAAATCATGGGACAAGACATGCTGACAACTGTATAGCTAATAAATCATGGGACAAGACATGCTGACAACTTCAAAGCTAATAAATCATGGGACAAGACTTACTGAGACTGTAAAGCTAGCAAATCATAGGACAAGACATACTGAAAACTGTAAAGCTAATAAATCATGGGACAAGACATGCTGACAACTTCAAAGCTAATAAATCATGGGACAAGACTTGCTGAGAACTGTAAAGCTAAAAAATCATGGGACAAGACATGCTGACAACTGTATAGCTAATAAATCATGGGGCAAGACTTGCTGAGAGCTGTACAGCTAACAAATTAGGGGACAAGACTTACTGAAAACTGTATAGCTAGCAAATCATGGGACAAGACATGCTGACAACTTCAAAGCTAATAAATCATGGGACAAGACATGCTGAGAACTGTAAAGCTAATAAATCATGGGACAAGACATGCTGACAACTGTATAGCTAATAAATCATGGGACAAGACATGCTGACAACTTCAAAGCTAATAAATCATGGGACAAGACTTACTGAGACTGTAAAGCTAAAAAGTCATGGGACAAGACATGCTGAGAACTGTTTAGCTAATAAATCATGGGGCAAGACTTGCTGAGAGCTGTACAGCTAACAAATTAGGGGACAAGACTTACTGAAAACTGTAAAGCTAGCAAATCATAGGACAAGACATACTGAAAACTGTAAAGCTAATAAATCATGGGACAAGACATGCTGACAACTTCAAAGCTAATAAATCATGGGACAAGACTTGCTGAAACTGTAAAGCTAAAAAATCATGGGACAAGACATGCTGACAACTGTATAGCTAATAAATCATGGGGCAAGACTTGCTGAGAGCTGTACAGCTAACAAATTAGGGGACAAGACTTACTGAAAACTGTATAGTTAGCAAATCATGGGACAAGACATGCTAACAACTTCAAAGCTAATAAATCATGGGACAAGACATGCTGAGAACTGTAAAGCTAATAAATCATGGGACAAGACATGCTGACAACTGTATAGCTAATAAATCATGGGACAAGACATGCTGACAACTTCAAAGCTAATAAATCATGGGACAAGACTTACTGAGACTGTAAAGCTAAAAAGTCATGGGACAAGATATGCTGAGAACTGTTTACCTAATAAATCATGGGGCAAGACTTGCTGAGAGCTGTACAGCTAACAAATTAGGGGACAAGACTTACTGAAAACTGTAAAGCTAGCAAATCATAGGACAATACGTGCTGAAAACTGTAAAGCTAATAAATCATGGGACAAGACTTACTGAGACTGTATAGCTAATAAATCACGGGGCAAGACTTGCTGAGAACTGTATAGCTAATAAATCATGGGGCAAGACTTGCTGAGAGCTATACAGCTAACAAATTAGGGGACAAGACTTACTGAAAACTGTAAAGCTAGCAAATCATAGGACAAGACATACTGAAAACTGTAAAGCTAATAAATCATGGGACAAGACATGCTGAGAACTGTATAGCTAAAAAATCATGGGACAAGACATGCTGACAACTGTATAGCTAATAAATCATGGGGCAAGACTTGCTGAGAGCTGTACAGCTAACAAATTAGGGGACAAGACTTACTGAAAACTGTAAAGCTAGCAAATCATGGGACAAGACATGCTGACAACTTCAAAGCTAATAAATCATGGGACAAGACATGCTGAGAACTGTAAAGCTAATAAATCATGGGACAAGACATGCTGACAACTGTATAGCTAATAAATCATGGGACAAGACATGCTGACAACTTCAAAGCTATTAAATCATGGGACAAGACTTACTGAGACTGTAAAGCTAAAAAGTCATGGGACAAGACATGCTGAGAACTGTTTAGCTAATAAATCATGGGGCAAGACTTGCTGAGAGCTGTACAGCTAACAAATTAGGGGATAAGACTTACTGAAAACTGTAAAGCTAGCAAATCATAGGACAAGACATACTGAAAACTGTAAAGCTAATAAATCATGGGACAAGACATGCTGACAACTTCAAAGCTAATAAATCATGGGACAAGACTTGCTGAGAACTGTAAAGCTAAAAAATCATGGGACAAGACATGCTGACAACTGTATAGCTAATAAATCATGGGGCAAGACTTGCTGAGAGCTGTACAGCTAACAAATTAGGGGACAAGACTTACTGAAAACTGTATAGCTAGCAAATCATGGGACAAGACATGCTGACAACTTCAAAGCTAATAAATCATGGGACAAGACATGCTGAGAACTGTAAAGCTAATAAATCATGGGACAAGACATGCTGACAACTGTATAGCTAATAAATCATGGGACAAGACATGCTGACAACTTCAAAGCTAATAAATCATGGGACAAGACTTACTGAGACTGTAAAGCTAAAAAGTCATGGGACAAGACATGCTGAGAACTGTTTAGCTAATAAATCATGGGGCAAGACTTGCTGAGAGCTGTACAGCTAACAAATTAGGGGACAAGACTTACTGAAAACTGTAAAGCTAGCAAATCATAGGACAAGACATACTGAAAACTGTAAAGCTAATAAATCATGGGACAAGACATGCTGACAACTTCAAAGCTAATAAATCATGGGACAAGACTTGCTGAAACTGTAAAGCTAAAAAATCATGGGACAAGACATGCTGACAACTGTATAGCTAATAAATCATGGGGCAAGACTTGCTGAGAGCTGTACAGCTAACAAATTAGGGGACAAGACTTACTGAAAACTGTATAGCTAGCAAATCATGGGACAAGACATGCTAACAACTTCAAAGCTAATAAATCATGGGACAAGACATGCTGAGAACTGTAAAGCTAATAAATCATGGGACAAGACATGCTGACAACTGTATAGCTAATAAATCATGGGACAAGACATGCTGACAACTTCAAAGCTAATAAATCATGGGACAAGACTTACTGAGACTGTAAAGCTAAAAAGTCATGGGACAAGACATGCTGAGAACTGTTTAGCTAATAAATCATGGGGCAAGACTTGCTGAGAGCTGTACAGCTAACAAATTAGGGGACAAGACTTACTGAAAACTGTAAAGCTAGCAAATCATAGGACAATACGTGCTGAAAACTGTAAAGCTAATAAATCATGGGACAAGACTTACTGAGACTGTATAGCTAATAAATCACGGGGCAAGACTTGCTGAGAACTGTATAGCTAATAAATCATGGGGCAAGACTTGCTGAGAGCTGTACAGCTAACAAATTAGGGGACAAGACTTACTGAAAACTGTAAAGCTAGCAAATCATAGGACAAGACATACTGAAAACTGTAAAGCTAATAAATCATGGGACAAGACATGCTGAGAACTGTATAGCTAATAAATCATGGGACAAGACATGCTGACAACTTCAAAGCTAATAAATCATGGGACAAGACTTGCTGAGAACTGTAAAGCTAAAAAATCATGGGACAAGACATGCTGACAACTGTATAGCTAATAAATCATGGGGCAAGACTTGCTGAGAGCTGTACAGCTAACAAATTAGGGGACAAGACTTACTGAAAACTGTAAAGCTAGCAAATCATAGGACAATACGTGCTGAAAACTGTAAAGCTAATAAATCATAGGACAAGACTTACTGAGACTGTATAGCTAATAAATCATGGGGCAAGACTTGCTGAGAACTGTATAGCTAATAAATCATGGGACAAGACATGCTGACAACTTCAAAGCTAATAAATCATGGGACAAGACTTGCTGAGAACTGTAAAGCTAAAAAATCATGGGACAAGACATGCTGACAACTGTATAGCTAATAAATCATGGGGCAAGACTTGCTGAGAGCTGTACAGCTAACAAATTAGGGGACAAGACTTACTGAAAACTGTAAAGCTAGCAAATCATAGGACAATACGTGCTGAAAACTGTAAAGCTAATAAATCATGGGACAAGACTTACTGAGACTGTATAGCTAATAAATCACGGGGCAAGACTTGCTGAGAACTGTATAGCTAATAAATCATGGGACAAGACTTGCTGAAAACTGTATTGCTAATAAATCATAGGACAAGACTTGCTGAGGACTGTATAGCTAATAAATCATTGGACAATACTTGCTGAGAACTGTATAGCCAATAAATCATGGAACAAGACTTGCTGAGAACTGTAAAGCTAACAAATTAGGGGACAAGCCTTACTAAAAACTGTACAGCTAACAAATCAAGGGATAAGACTTGCTAAGAACTGTTGAGCTAACAAACCATGAGACAAGACTTTCTGAGAACTGTTGAGCTAACACTTTCTGGGACAACTTCTCTATTCGATTGGTTAGCTGCTGAATGTGTGGTGATCCGACTGTCCAGAAAGCTTCTGCATTATTAGCATATTCTCAATAGTTATTTAGAAGACCATTAATAATAAAAAAATACTCTGTTGGGATATAGGTCCCCTTAATTTACTTAGAACAGAGAATGATGCTGTCAGTTTCATGATGTATGAAGTTGCTTAAAACCTTGGAACATCATTTCTAAGAACATAATATATGGTGTGAAAATAAAAGCATACGTCACACTCGTGGTATTATATATATATATATATATATATATATATATATATATATATATATATATATATATATATATATATATATATGGATGAATATCAACACAACATCGTGTTCAAATAGAAATAAATTTCTACCTCATACTTGGGATCGAACGCTAGCCCCTTCTAATGAAAGGCCAGGTCGAAACCAACCATGCCACGAGAGACCATAAAAGAAATCGGAACCTGACGCTACCTAGCTGTCCGAGGATTTACCTGGCGAGACATCAGTCTCTTACCAGCGAGTTTTACCCGATTTCCCGGCCCACCACGTGACACAATTGGTAGTAATTCATTCAAATTACCCCTAATGAGTCAATATGGATAAATATCAACACAACATCGTGTTCAAATAGAAATAAATTTCTACCTCATACTTGGGATCGAACGCTAGCCCCTTCTAATGAAATGCCAGGTCGAAACCAACCATGCCACGAGAGACCATAAAAGGGGCTAGCGTTCGATCCCAAGTATGAGGTAGAAATTTATTTCTATTTGAACACGATGTTGTGTTGATATTTATCCATATTGACTCATTAGGGGTAATTTGAATGAATTACTACCAATTGTGTCACGTGGTGGGCCGGGAAATCGGGTAAAACTCGCTGGTAAGAGACTGATGTCTCGCCAGGTAAATCCTCGGACAGCTAGGTAGCGTCAGGTTCCGATTTCTTTTATGGTCTCTCGTGGCATGGTTGGTTTCAACCTGGCCTTTCATTAGAAGGGGCTAGCGTTCGATCCCAAGTATGAGGTAGAAATTTATATATATATATATATATATATATATATATATATATATATATATGTATGTATATATATGTATATATATATACATAAAATATATATACATACATAAATACGTACAAACGCACACATAATATATATATATATATATATATATATATATATATATATATATACTGTGTATATATATATATATATATATATATATATATATATATATATTTATATATATATATGTGTGTGTATGTATGCATATATATATGTATATATACACACACAGTATAGTTAACAGTAGTTGTAATAGAAATCACAGCAATCAGAAAACAAGAATGAGCTAATCTAATGATATTGGGGATAGGGAGATAAAATCGATTCTTATTACAACCCACAAAGTCTAAAAGGATACACCATAAAAAAAAACTAATGAAGATGCTCCACAAAGTAAAGACGTGCTTCCATTAAGTCATAATAGGTCATTACCCTATTAAAATCACGACGATAAAATCGTGCCGTAAAATCTCTGGATAAAATCACCGGTCATGGACGTTGCCTCTTGTTCGGGAATTTTAATGAATGCATCAGCCTTGTTTGCATTTGCAACTGTTTGTACAGCCTGCAATGGTTCGTCAGAAAACAAACCGTTGATAAATTCTATCAGCCACAGTGCTTTCATTACCCACATTAATTCATCCTCGCCCCACGTTATCTGTACTTCATTACTGGATATTCATCTGAGCAAGTGGTTGTGCATCCTGTCGCCCTGTGGCTTGGGACAATCGATCGTTTTGGACCTTAAATAGCTTTAATCAGGATAGAATCCTAAAAGGTGAATATATTATTTGTGAAAAGACATATGAAAACCATTTTTTTTTTCATAATTAAAATAATCACGTAAATTTTCTTATAAATACGGAAGAAAATAGTATAAAATTGTGAAATGAAACAATAACTTGAACAAAGGTAATTTTTATTAAACACCCATTGCCAGCTGTTTACGCAAATTTGTAAGTAAACAAGTATTATTATCATCATCATCATCATCATCATTATTAGATGAACTACATCATAGTTCGAAAAGCAGGATGCTCTAGGCCAAACATTTACTTAGGAAGATTTTTAAAGATCAGGTTCTTGTATGCTAGCATTTACGTGTGTCACACAAACGTGACTTTTACCGGAAAATTGTTTCTTTTTTGTCACTTATAGTGGGTAATGGGTCTTTTTCATTATCCGTCTGATCTCCTTTTACAAACGACTTGCCGCTGACTAGTCAAACTAATCCGTGATTACAGGTGAACATTGGAAAATATACTTTTTTGATGATCGGCTAGGTATTAATTCTCTAATCTCACTTCAAATAGCTAGGTTTGTTGTATGTATAGTGTATGCTTTATGAATAGGGGGAAAACGTAGGGTAAATTTACAAAACCGTCCTATTGGCACCTATGTAAATTTCTGTCATTTACTTTATTTTCGTGTGAAAATAGAAATCTGAAAAAAATAAAACGTCATATTTCCATAAAATTTCTGATTCCTCAAACTGGTATTTATGTATTAGTAAGTACCGTAGAGAAATATTTATTTTAATGTCATTACTGTTCGTAAAACATTTAATTTTTCCTTGTTTCCTATTCTCACTGGACTTTTTTTTACAGCATCCTGCTTTTCCAAATAGGATTGTAGCTTACCAAGTAATAATAATAATAATAATAATAATAATAATAATAATAATAATAATAATACACTTCGTTCATATATGAATATGAATATCTTGGGCGAATTGCAACAGCTTAATGCATGTATCATTTTTACAAGTGTAATTGAGCATCCTCCAAGATTATTTATTTGTTTTATTGTAATCGTTGCCTCCGTAGAAGAGAGAGAGAGAGAGAGAGAGAGAGAGAGAGAGAGAGAGAGAGAGAGAGAGAGAGAGAGAGAGAGAGAGAGATGGGAGATAACTTATACTGTTAAAAAACTGTAATTTTAATCCGAAATGCTCTGTAACTATACTATTCTCAGCCGTATTTCATTAAAATACAGGCTACCGTAATTTTTACCTTTCTTGTTATTATAATTTGTGGGCTGGTGACCGTTATATCACTCCTTTACGTCAATATATCCGTTTTTAAAACGGTAAAATTCCTGGAGTAAATGTTGCCAGACATTTGCCGTTTTTTTAATGAAATTTTTAAGAGTGAAGTGGATGATGAAATTTTCTTAAAAAAGACCAATGATGGCATTATTTTGCAAGTAAATGGTTTGGTTGATGGTGACTTACCTCTGACATTCCTAGAGATTATTTGTTAGTATATTGTCCAACGAACTTCGTGAGAATACGACAAATGGCAGTTCATTATTTATATAAAGTCTACTCTTATTAGTTACAATTTTATATTCTTATGATCTAGACTCTAGAGCCTCAGTACTCAGTTCCTAAATTGGGGTGAGTGAGAACTGTGTGCTTCATACCAATGAAAATAAGTCTCCGAACAGTCGTCCTTGGTTTGTGATATTTGAATGTATGAAAATCACGAGTGCTGGCGATAAAATGATCATAAACAGATGTGATACGAACTTCCCAATGGGTTATAATAATGTAGTGGTGTAACCACTGATTTTAGCCTTCTGGGATTGTAAATTATGTAAATGCTGTGCAGTGAATGCATTGAGTGCTGCACCTAGTGATTTTCGCGTTCTGGAATTGATATAGACATTTTAGAGGCTGTCTGGAAACGTTGCAAACGGGACGGGTTGATTTTGATTCTGATAACAAAACCTGAATTCGAGATCAACTCATATCTATTTTATAGACTAATGGTTTAAGCCAACTGTCCTCCTAATTTAGAATCTGCGATAGTGATTCGAATCCGTTCCCGAACAGAATGATTATAAACAGAATTTCCAATTGAGTCTGTGATACCAAGACACGGTGAATTCGATATTATGAGGCTTTTGTGATTTGTGTTTATATAATATATATATATATATATATATATATATATATATATATATATATATATATATATATATATATATACATATATGTGTGTATGTATGTGTGTATGTACGCACGCACGTACAATTGCGAAAGTGCATTTGTTTTTGCATTTCTTATCCAAAGTAAACTGCATTAATCCCAAGCTTATAGAGATATAACAATTACCATAAACATTATTAACTGCAAGCTTTGTAAAACATCACATTCGTTGGCAGTTGTAGTTAAAGCAATGGAAAAGAAGCAGTCGTTACCTGTAGGTAAAAGAAAAAAGAAACAAATACTTAAAACCTTTAATCACCTCTAAAGGTGAGAGAGTAATGAGGTTTGATGTTATCCATACCTCATCGGCGAAACACAAACAACTCCTTGATTCATAATCTCTCGGAGATGACAGAGATCGCTGTAGATACGTCCCTTAACTGCCTAATTAAGGAATGAGCCGAGAGATGAAACATCGACTCTTTCATAGAGATCAGCAGGTCTGGTTAGTGTCGACGAAGAAAATCTCTCTGAGTGATGTCTTGAGAATCATGCGAATTTTGTTTGCTTTATATATATTCATATTTTTGGGGGGCAGGGGTTGGGTTAGATCATTACTTGTTGTTGTTGTTGTTGTTTTCTCTTTTTTAGCTGAAAGGGAAAATGGGTGACAGAAGAGTGGAGACAGTTAACTTAAGAAGGTATAAGGAATAGTTTAAAAACTTCAGTATTAATATGAGAATGTAAAGTGTGGTTTAACCACAATTTTATTTACAGTATATAAATGGTAAATTTTACTTTATATGTATATATATATATATATATATATATATATATATATATATATATATATATATATATATATATATATATATATATATACATACTTATATTTTTCTTACACTTTGCTGCTACTGCATCTTTTTCATAAGTTAATAAGAGAGTAATCATTCTTTAGGTTTGAAGTTTAATTTGATGTCAATTTTAATAAAACAATATCTTTCTCTCTTTTTTTTCTCTTCTCTAACCCTTTCCGTATCTTATTATTAGTATTATTATGATTCTGAAGTCTCCTTGTCTTCTACAAGCAATTCAAAATTAAGCGTTAAACATAAAGTTAATTCTGTGGGAAAATTGACGATCGTACAGACTTAAGGACACAAAAAGTTTGTATATTTTGTGAGGATTTTACTTTAAAGATATTTTTGAAATGTCTTCAATAGTTTTTGGTTGAGTATCTAAGGGAATGTTTCATAGCATATTAATTTCTGTTTTAATGGTCTCACATTCGGTTAATATCATTAGTTACCTAAAATTATTTTTGTGGAAAAAAGTTCGATTCAAATTATATGCGTCAATGAAATTGAACTGATTGCCAGTATATATAGAAACACCTTTGCAATATGAATACCAAAAATATTTGCCCACTCCATTCCTCTTTCCACTTTAGAACAAGTGCTGTTTTAAATCCATTCCTTTGTCCTTAACCCACCCCCCATTCTCTCTCTCTCTCTCTCTCTCTCTCTCTCTCTCTCTCTCTCTCTCTCTCTCTCTCTCTCTCTCTCTCTATCTCTCTCTCTCTCAGATTAGTTGCAGTTCCGACAGTGTAAAAACAAAAACTAGTGTAGCGCTCCCAGGAAAGATAACTCAAGAGTCTAAGAAAGCAGCCATCAGTTTAACGTTACTCGAGAGGAGTATTTATATCAAGACTGTTGCTTCATTCTAGATTGAGTCCCTACAACACGATAAGAAAATCAACAAGGGGAAAATATCTGTCTTTTATGTGATTTTTCTTTTCTAAAGAGGAGGACCAAGAAGGTTTAAAGGCAGTAATTTCAGTTTACTCGAAGCGTTTTAAACGTTATAGATGCTGTTTGACAAAGATTTGGTGAATGGCAGAGGCAGGGGACAGCAATAATGCCCTAGCTACCAGGACATTGCTCTAGAGACTGACCATATATACATATGATTAGCCCCCAAGCCCCCTCTCCACTCAAGTTAGGACTTGGGAGGGCTAGACAGTGGTTGCTGATAACTCGGGACTCGGGAGGCAGACCTATAGGTTCTCCCAAGCCCCTCCTAACCATCCTTAGCTCACAAGGATGGTGAAGTTGCAAGAATGTTTCCAGTAGGCCACCACAACCCAAACTATATAATGATAACATAGTACCGGGTGTTGATTACGACCTATCACAGTTAAATGAATATCAATTTCACAATAAAATGCTTTGGTTAGCAATTGGTATCTTAAGTTAATCTTGCGCGAGTGTTGTTTCTTAAGGGTTTATGTTGAATTATTTTTGGAAATGTGGAGAATAAAAGAATAAGATTAAATTAATCCTCAAGGACTTGCTAAAAGACTTCAGGTGAATTTTAGATATTACTATAAACTTTGAATGCAATTTAAAAGCACGTCTAAATTATTTGATTTACTAAGTACATGAAAAATTGTAATTTGTAAGGTTTGTAAATTAAGATAGGAATTATATATGTATTTTATTATGCTAAACTAAATGTTATTTAATAGATCTCAATGACATGTAGGCAATAGATATCCAATATATTAAATTTATGCCTTCATTTGGTTATCCTATGTTTATACTTGCACCACCAGTACCACCCTAGCTTTGGGGCAATGGTCTACTGACAGTTTAGCAAGTCAAGCCACTCTCTCTCTCTCTCGCCACTGGCCTATGACGTACAATAATTAAGATATATTGTTCAAAGCTTCTGGATATCATCTCACATTTGTTAGTTATGTGCCAATATTCTACCAGTATGAGATCCCTGGCCCGTATTTTCTTGCTGCAACCCTGCCCATAAACATAAAGTATGCACACTTGAGATGACATAGTCTGCTAGTGTGAATACTATAATAGGTTTTTCACCTGTGGACTATAACCTTGAATCTCTCACATAATGCTACCATTATTTTATGGCATTTTTGCATTAATGAGCATAAGAAAAACATTAACATTTATTCTGAAATAAAAGTATTCAATCTGTAAAACCCATTGATTTCACAATAAGACTTGGAACACAGATTGAATATTTTCTATAGGTAAATGTTCCTTTACACTTAATATTCAGCGTATGGTAGATAGCTTGTCATTGAATAAAATAATTATATCGAACATTGAATGCACGCAATATGTAAAACAGTGCGGAAGAAGATGTTTTTAGGATTGTAGTGGTTATAAAATGTAAGGAAAAATTGTTTCATCACAATCATATCTTATATAACATGGCACTCTCAAGTAACTCTAGAATATTTTATTTCTTTGCAACATTTGTTACTCATTTTGGTACACTTTACGCTATGCATCATGATAGTTTACCTAAAGGTACTCGACGCTCTATCTCTGGTTTTAAATTTTATTTTACTTAGTTAATAGGTTGAGTTTTATTATTGCGAATCATTTTTAAACAAAGAATAAGAATTTTATACTACAAATTTATTGCATTTATCATTTTCTGATGAAAATTTTCAGTTTGTATACTTTTGATTAAGCTAAGCTAATCTGAATAGATGTCGTATTTCTTGTTATTTCATCCTTGTAGATGTTTTTGGTATGATTGTTGTCAATCAATATACAAGATTTAGATTACGTTGTATTTCGCCTTTTAATGATTACAAACTTTGGAATAATAAATACTTGGATTGATATTGCATAATGTACTCTCATAATGATTTATGGTGATTGCGAATAACTTAGTAACTGTTTTCCATTTCTGCATAATAGTTCAGTTATTTGTTAAAGCAGGTGTATATATATATATATATATATATATATATATATATATATATATATATATATATATATATGTATATATATATATATATATATATATATATATATATATATATATATATATGTATTATTGTTATTAGTATTACGTGTTAAGCTACAACCCTACTTGGAAAAGCAGGATGTTATAAGCCTAGGGGCCCCAGCCAGGAAAATAGCCCAGTGAGGAAAGGAAAAATGGACAAATGAAATATTTTAATAATAATAATAATAATAATAATAATAATCTTTATTTCAGCAGAAGCCATATACAGAGTTACAATAAGGGTACAGTGATCTTACACTTTTGACATCGGTAAGAAAAAAAAAAGATGTGAAATGCAATAAAATCAGTGATATATTATAAACATCAATTAGCAGGTTGACCACAGAGATCTAAGGTTTGGGTAACAAAGTCACATTAGAATTAACGGTTAGCAATGATGATACCATACATATTAGCAAACAAAAGGAGAGGGAGAGGGAAAAAAAAAAGAAAACAAAATGGAGATGACAATGATAATATGTTGGAACAGAAATTGCTTGAAAATGAAAGAACACTGGGGGGGGGGGGGAAATCTAGTCACTGAGCAGGGGTGTGAAGGAAATACAGGACATCCAGACAACAAAGATGTAACATAATAAAACACGTTATCATAACAATACTGGGAATCATACCAAAGTTATTTAGTGATGAAGATTTGGCATAGCCACACTATCAAATATTAGTGAATACAATTCATTGTACTGACGCTTCCGTATTCCAGGTTTCCCACATTTTGGATTTCATTCTCGCTGCACTTGTAAGCACATTTTGAATTAGGGGATTTTCACTAGATCGTAGGCGGGAGGTGAGACTTACTATAGAGCGACGAATGATGGTTTTTAGGTTATCCAGTCTATTTTCAACAAACATCGCTGAAGCTGAATGGTGCCTCGGGGTATTGGTGAGGCGCCTTAGGATATCATTGTGAATGACTGTGATACGTCTCATCGATTCTCGCGTATAGTTTGCCCATAGCGAGCAGCCGTATACGTTATAGCAGTAGGTTAGAAATAGGAGTTTTTTTATATCTTGGCGGCAGAAGGCCAATCTTCTCGTTACCATGTTCCCTAGACAACACAATTTACGTCGCCTGTTTTCAATGTCAGATGTGTCCTTTAAATCTTTCGTAATGATGTGACCTAGGTAAGGAAAATCATTGACAAATTCTAGCTGATGGTTTTGAAGGTAAATATGTGGATCCTCTACGAAACGGAGCGATCTAGGAAGGACAGACATGCACTGTGTCTTCGATTCGTTATAGATTATGTCATGTTCAATAGCGTATGCGTTGCAGGTATCGATGAGACGTTGTAAGCCTTGAGCAGAGGGGGAGATGAGGACCATATCGTCAGCGTAGCAAAGGTTATTTATGGTAAAGCCATTAACCGTACAACCAATGGGAAGTGAATTCAGTCTGATATTTAAGTCGTCTGTGTAAACATTGAATAAGTATGGTGAGAGGATGCCTCCTTGCCTGAGACCGTTAGATGAGCCGAATTGCTGGGACAGGACATTGCCCCATTTGACACAGAACTGTTGTGTTGTGAACCAACAGTATAATATACCGATGAGATATAGAGGAGTTCCCCTTTTGCGTAGTTTCAAAAAGAGCTTCAGATAGTTTACTCTGTCAAATGCCTTCCGCACGTCTACAAAACATAAGTAGACAGGGGAGGCCGAGGATATATAGAAATTCAATAACTCCTTTAAAATATATATACAGGTGTCAGTCGAGTTAAAACCAAATTGATTGTCTGCGGTGTGGAGAAATGGTGCAAGGCGACGGAACAGAAGAGATTCAAATATTTTCGATGAAATTGTTGTAATGGCGATGGGGCGGTAGTTTCCTGGGTCACTGGCATCCTTCAGTTTGTTTTTTATGAGAGGTATTAAGTGGACAAGTAGCAGGGTTTCGGGGAGATATTGGTGTAATATACAGGCATTAAATAGTGCAGAAAATAGGATATAAATTATAGGGTGGCAGAATTTGAAAGCCTCGGCAGGAAGGCCATCGCATCCGGGAGCCTTGTTACTAGGTAATTTCTTGATAGCCTCGCACACGTCCCTCGGGGAGATACAGTCACTATATTGAAAATCCATATTGACATTGATGAGAGTATCCACTTCATTTCGGGTATCTTGATCATTTATACAATTTAGGATGGTACTGAAGTGATCCCCCCACATTCTTGCGATGGATTCTTCGCCAATTGCATCCCCTACTCTTTGGGATAATTTGTTTGACTTTGGGTTTAGTGAATTAATATCTTTCCAAAGATGGGGGAAGTCATGGTTGGTCAATTTTCTGGACAGTGCATCGGCTCGTAGCTGATTTTCGTTGCTGCGACATTGACGGAGAGCAAGTTTAAACTGGGCTCTCGCTTGTCTCATCTGAAGAGCGAGGGGACGCTCTCTCTGGCTACCATCGTTCCTCCAAAGAAGGAACATTTCTCGAGAGTGTGCAAGAACAGTAACAATATTAACCTAAATCTTACATATATAAACTGTAAAAACTTTATCAAAACAAGAAGAAGAGAAATTAGATAGTCTAGAGTGCCCGAATATACCCTCAAGCGAGAGAACTCTAACCCAAGACAGTGGAAGACCATGGTACAGAGGCTTAGGCACTCCCCAAGACTATAGAACAATGGTTTGATTTTGGAGTGACTGCTTATCATAGCTAAAGATTCTCTTCTACCCTTACCAAGCGGAAAGTAGCCACTGAACATTTACAGTGCAATAGTTAATCCCTTGGGTGAAGAAGAATTGTTTGGTAATCTAATTCTTGTCAGGTGAATGAGGACAGAGAAGAATCTGTAAAGAATATATATATATATATATATATATATATATATATATATATATATATATATATATAATATATATATATATATATATATATATTTATATATTTATATATATATGAATATATATATATATATATATATATATATATATATATATATATATATTTATATATATATTCTGTTACGCTCAGCAGCATTGCCAGACGTATAACAATCGGTCACTTCTCGTCCTTGGGTAGGGGGAGAGTTAGTTTTAGAGAAGGTACTAGATGAGCGATTGAAAGAGATTGTATAGATTGGGAAACAGCAGTATAGATTCATGAGGGGGAAAGGTATTGTGGATGGCATCTTTACAGTAAGGCAGTTACAGGAAACCAGAAGCTCTTCCGTGCCTTTGGAGATTTAGAGAAGGTTTATGATAGAATACCGAGAAGTGATGTTTTAGTGCTTGAGGAAGAGAAAAGTCCCTGAGATTGGTTAAAGTGGTAGAGATGATACACAAAAGAACAAGGACAAAGGTAATACAGCTGTTGGAGAAACGGAAACCTTTGAAGTTAGTGTCGGATTACACGTGGGGTCAGCTTTAAGCCCGTTTTTATTTGTGGCGGTCTTGGATGTATTAAGCAAAGATCTCAGAAATGAAAACTTGAGGGAATTGTTATATGCAGATGATTTGGTGGTTACTGCTGAAAATGACGAATTATAGAAATGGGTGGTAGAGTGGCAAGGGACTTTGGAAACGGGTGGCTTGAGGCTAAATGTGGAAAAGACTGAAGCTATGGTGAGTAGTAAGGAAGGTAGGGACAGGATAGCCATACATATTAGTAGAGGGGCAGTTATAAAACATGTAGAACAATTTAGATACTTGGGATATACTATAAATCAGAAGGGGAGATGTGAGGCTGAAGTTGAGAATATAATAAAAGCAGCATGGGGAAAGTGGAGAGAAGTAGCAGGAGTGGTATATGGTAAGAAATGATAATCAAGGTAAATCAAGAGCTATTGCACACTGATAAGACCAGTGTTAATGTATGGATAAGAAACTTGGGCTTTAATACGAAATCAGGAAGCAACGCTTGAGAGAAAAGGGATGAAAATGCTAGGGTGGATTATGGGGATATCACTGATTAAAAGCTTGGAAAAAAATGAAATAACAATATCAGGTGTAATAAAGATAACAGAGTTGATAAGAATGTCACGATTGAGATGGTGTGGGCACGTGTTGGTGAGGAGGGCTTGGGAGGAACCAGTTAGGGGGAGAAGATCAAGAGGGAGGCAGAAAATTAGATGGCGATAGAAGGTGAAGGATGATATGGAGAGACGAGGTTTGGTGGAAGAGGATGCCATTGATAGAAGGCATTGGAAAGGGCGCATCAGGCAACTGACCCCTTAATGTAGAGATAATGGTAGGTTTACTGTGAGCGATTAGATGAAAAACCCCCACCATCACCAATCCGCCCTGGTGATGAAAACTGACATGTCCGAGGCCTTTGTTCCGCAGTGTACTAGAAACGGCTGCATTTGTTGTTGTTGTTCTTGTTTTATAAATGTGTGTATATATATATATATATATATATATGTATATATATATGTGTGTGTATGTATGTATAAAT